>NW_022290370.1:0-1093 GCF_004355925.1 Anarrhichthys ocellatus
TGTATCATCTGCAGAAGGGTTCGGCACATTTGGTGTCAGCAAACATTCCCCACCTGTGAGTCACAGTGTGTCTTTGACCACGCCTGTACATTTGTCTTTGTCTGTACTGGTGTCTCTGTCTCCCATGACATTAATACCAACGCCTTAAATCCTCATCAGGTTTTACCACATAGCAGGTTCTTATAGCAGCAATAACCCACACTTGTCTGTGCGTGCAGAATAGAGACAAATTGTTTATTGTTGAAGTACTCACTCATCCTTTTTGTACTTGTTGATTTGTTCATAACTGCCTGTTATTTTATAAAAATAGCTGTATTAAAAGCCTTGCAGACACAAAGTTGGGTAGAATAAATTGAGATAAGAGTTGAACAGAAAGACAGAAACAGTTTGTACACAAGTATTAGGCAGTATTAAAGTTGCCGTTCCATGTTGCTGAATGACTCACTAAAGCTTACTGTTTGGTGTAATGTTAGTCAGACACAATGCTGCCACAGGTAGATGTGTTGGAAGTGAGACTCTGTTTATATTAAATTAGCCATAAAGGACAAATACTCCATTACAAGTAATAAGGACTTGCATCAAATTGAGCTTGTGTATTAAAAGTAAAAGTACTCCATTTACAATGGTCCAGTGTAGCGGTCTATTTATTTATTTATTGGGGACAGTGCACATTCGTCAACATTTCAGTTTCCCCCTAAATGTAAATGTACCAGAGTTAGAGAGCTAATTTTCATCTGTAGTCCCTGGGCAGGTTAATACAATTTAGTGGCCTAATATTATCAGTACAATTCAACAGCAAACACTATAGTACAACACTGTACAGCACAATACAACACAATACAATACAATACATAAATACATTACAAAAGTAGCAGATTTGTTAAAACAATACCAGTATATGATGGCAGTGCCAGAGATGAGGTGGTTGAGGAACATTAATGTTGCAGTTAATATGTTTATTGAGTCTTGCCAATACGTACAATTTGGTTCCTGTTTGTTAGATATGATTTTATCCAGTAAATGGCATCAGAGGAGAAATTAAAATAGGATAGTTTTGACAGGAGTACCTCATGGTTCACTGTATCAAAAGCCT
>NW_022290371.1:0-1093 GCF_004355925.1 Anarrhichthys ocellatus
TGTATCATCTGCAGAAGGGTTCGGCACATTTGGTGTCAGCAAACATTCCCCACCTGTGAGTCACAGTGTGTCTTTGACCACGCCTGTACATTTGTCTTTGTCTGTACTGGTGTCTCTGTCTCCCATGACATTAATACCAACGCCTTAAATCCTCATCAGGTTTTACCACATAGCAGGTTCTTATAGCAGCAATAACCCACACTTGTCTGTGCGTGCAGAATAGAGACAAATTGTTTATTGTTGAAGTACTCACTCATCCTTTTTGTACTTGTTGATTTGTTCATAACTGCCTGTTATTTTATAAAAATAGCTGTATTAAAAGCCTTGCAGACACAAAGTTGGGTAGAATAAATTGAGATAAGAGTTGAACAGAAAGACAGAAACAGTTTGTACACAAGTATTAGGCAGTATTAAAGTTGCCGTTCCATGTTGCTGAATGACTCACTAAAGCTTACTGTTTGGTGTAATGTTAGTCAGACACAATGCTGCCACAGGTAGATGTGTTGGAAGTGAGACTCTGTTTATATTAAATTAGCCATAAAGGACAAATACTCCATTACAAGTAATAAGGACTTGCATCAAATTGAGCTTGTGTATTAAAAGTAAAAGTACTCCATTTACAATGGTCCAGTGTAGCGGTCTATTTATTTATTTATTGGGGACAGTGCACATTCGTCAACATTTCAGTTTCCCCCTAAATGTAAATGTACCAGAGTTAGAGAGCTAATTTTCATCTGTAGTCCCTGGGCAGGTTAATACAATTTAGTGGCCTAATATTATCAGTACAATTCAACAGCAAACACTATAGTACAACACTGTACAGCACAATACAACACAATACAATACAATACATAAATACATTACAAAAGTAGCAGATTTGTTAAAACAATACCAGTATATGATGGCAGTGCCAGAGATGAGGTGGTTGAGGAACATTAATGTTGCAGTTAATATGTTTATTGAGTCTTGCCAATACGTACAATTTGGTTCCTGTTTGTTAGATATGATTTTATCCAGTAAATGGCATCAGAGGAGAAATTAAAATAGGATAGTTTTGACAGGAGTACCTCATGGTTCACTGTATCAAAAGCCT
>NW_022290372.1:0-496 GCF_004355925.1 Anarrhichthys ocellatus
GGTAGAAATGGATCCTGTGCTTATAAACAGAACACAGGACACAGTTTGTTAACAGACTACAGAGAGAAACACCTCTACAGTGGTGATTACTGTGTCTTTATTAGTTATTAGTATTATTAGTTACTATTATTAAGTACAGTGATCATGTGAACAGACACAAACTTCTCAAAAGTCTCTCCAGCTGTTAAAGCCGACTGACAGCTGATCCAGCTGTGATCAGCTGATCCTCCGTCATCAGAAACAGACGTCGCTTCACGTGACGCAACTGAGGAAAGGACGTCTCATATCTCTTAAAACATATTTCCTCGTTCCTCTCTCCTCACATGGTTTCCTCCATGCATCCCTGGTGGGAGGGACTAAGACGCAAGGAAAGGACCCAAGTGAGGGAAACGGGGATGACATTAAGAGACTTGGGATGTGCCCACAGATCGGGAGCGAGCGAAGGACTTTGAAAGTTAACGGAAAGATTAACGTGAGACAACATCCGGTTTCTTCA
>NW_022290372.1:596-1092 GCF_004355925.1 Anarrhichthys ocellatus
GGTAGAAATGGATCCTGTGCTTATAAACAGAACACAGGACACAGTTTGTTAACAGACTACAGAGAGAAACACCTCTACAGTGGTGATTACTGTGTCTTTATTAGTTATTAGTATTATTAGTTACTATTATTAAGTACAGTGATCATGTGAACAGACACAAACTTCTCAAAAGTCTCTCCAGCTGTTAAAGCCGACTGACAGCTGATCCAGCTGTGATCAGCTGATCCTCCGTCATCAGAAACAGACGTCGCTTCACGTGACGCAACTGAGGAAAGGACGTCTCATATCTCTTAAAACATATTTCCTCGTTCCTCTCTCCTCACATGGTTTCCTCCATGCATCCCTGGTGGGAGGGACTAAGACGCAAGGAAAGGACCCAAGTGAGGGAAACGGGGATGACATTAAGAGACTTGGGATGTGCCCACAGATCGGGAGCGAGCGAAGGACTTTGAAAGTTAACGGAAAGATTAACGTGAGACAACATCCGGTTTCTTCA
>NW_022290373.1:0-541 GCF_004355925.1 Anarrhichthys ocellatus
GACAGCCATAACCAGAGGAAGCCGCTAAAGCCACCAAACTTCGCAGAAGGGCGCGAAGGCAGTCCAGGAGTGCACACACGGACTTTCAGGACTCTAGCGCCAACTTTCAAAATGTGTCGTCATGTTTACCTGACCAACCCTGGCCGGCCCGAGGCCGCCATCCCAAAGCAATGGGTGTCAATGACAGCCATAACCAGAG
Source organism: Anarrhichthys ocellatus (assembly GCF_004355925.1). Lineage (NCBI taxonomy): Eukaryota > Metazoa > Chordata > Actinopteri > Perciformes > Anarhichadidae > Anarrhichthys > Anarrhichthys ocellatus. The sequence continues at coordinate 200 of NW_022290373.1, forward strand.
GAAGCCGCTAAAGCCTCCAAACATCGCACACAAGCACGAAGGCATGCCAGGAGTGCACACACAGACTTTCGGAACTCCAGCAACAACTTTCAAAATGTGTCGAGATGGTTACCTGACCAACCCTGGCCGGCACGAGGCCGCCAACCCAAAGCAATGGGTGTCAATGACAGCCATAACCAGAGGAAGCCGCTAAAGCCACCAAACTTCGCAAACGGGCGCGAAGGCATGCCAGGAGTGCACACAAGGACTTTCGGGACTCTAGCACCAACTTTCAAAATGTGTCGTCATGGTTACCTGACTAACCCTGGCCTCGGGCCGGCCAGGGTTAGTCAGGTAACCATG
>NW_022290373.1:551-1092 GCF_004355925.1 Anarrhichthys ocellatus
GACAGCCATAACCAGAGGAAGCCGCTAAAGCCACCAAACTTCGCAGAAGGGCGCGAAGGCAGTCCAGGAGTGCACACACGGACTTTCAGGACTCTAGCGCCAACTTTCAAAATGTGTCGTCATGTTTACCTGACCAACCCTGGCCGGCCCGAGGCCGCCATCCCAAAGCAATGGGTGTCAATGACAGCCATAACCAGAGGAAGCCGCTAAAGCCTCCAAACATCGCACACAAGCACGAAGGCATGCCAGGAGTGCACACACAGACTTTCGGAACTCCAGCAACAACTTTCAAAATGTGTCGAGATGGTTACCTGACCAACCCTGGCCGGCACGAGGCCGCCAACCCAAAGCAATGGGTGTCAATGACAGCCATAACCAGAGGAAGCCGCTAAAGCCACCAAACTTCGCAAACGGGCGCGAAGGCATGCCAGGAGTGCACACAAGGACTTTCGGGACTCTAGCACCAACTTTCAAAATGTGTCGTCATGGTTACCTGACTAACCCTGGCCTCGGGCCGGCCAGGGTTAGTCAGGTAACCATG
>NW_022290374.1:0-1091 GCF_004355925.1 Anarrhichthys ocellatus
GCCTTCATCCTGGTTTTTGTTGGCCTTCGTCTTAGTTTTGTTGGCCTTCGTCCTGGTTTTGTTGGCCTTCATCTTCGTTTTGTTGGCCTTGTGACGACCCCTCCCTTCCACCAGGGGTCTGTGTCCTGTTTCCAGGTTGTCTTTCAGGATGGTATCTGCTGCTGATGAGCCACACCTGAGCCTGCTGGAAGTCTCAGCTATAAAGGCTGTGCCTCTTCTTTACCTCGGGGTGCATCTCCTCTCTGTCTCCTGTTTGAAGGAGCTGGCTGGCTGGCTGGCTGGCTGGCTGGCTGGCTGTTTAGTTACTGGTTCATTAAATAAATGTATATTTATTACTTTTAACTTGTCTTGTCTCCCTCATGTTGCGGCCTTTTGAGCCGGGTTGTGACAGTCTTCATCTTGGTTTTGTTGGCCTTCATCCTGGTTTTGTTGGCCTTCATCCTGGTTTTGTTAGGGTTTAAGGCACTTAACTTTTAAGAACCAGAGATGTTCCTGGTCTAGACTGAGTCACATGATATGATATACAGACCAAGAAATAAAGAAATAATACATTATTCAACAATAAGGGTTCATTCGGATCTTGCAGTTATTTTGAGAGCCTCACAGTTAGTTTAGTTCTGTTGTTCCTGTGCACCGCATCATTTTGTTCATATTCTCTCTTCCACATAAAGTCCACTAAACTCAACCAGTTAATGATATAAAGCAGCTTCACAGTGAAACAAACAGCTCTGACCTTTTCTCTGCAGGAAACTGTTTAAAAAGTTATTTTTCAGTCTGTAATGAAACCTCTGAACCGGGTTTTTCAGCCCATTCCTGCAAAACCCAACATTATCATCTTCTCCCACAAATGTGTCTCCGTCTCCATTTATCATAATTATTTCCTCATCGGCAGAAAACTTTTCTGCGACACGGAGGAAAATATTCTGACTATTTAATCTAAATCGTTTTACGTTTTATACTATTAGACTTTAGAGACAAAATATACAAACCAGCTGCTGTTTGTGCTTCTGCTTCTCACCAGTTTCATAAAGACTCTGAATAATGTGTGTGTGTGTGTGTGTGTGTGTGTGTGTGTGTGTGTGTGTGTGTGT
>NW_022290375.1:0-1091 GCF_004355925.1 Anarrhichthys ocellatus
GTAGTAGTAGTACCAGTCTTAACATCCAGCAGCGCCCCCTACAGGTGGCGAAGCAGCCGAACAGTCCAAACAGCACGATGGCTCCCCCGGTGGCCGTGAGGACGTACGGCGCGTTAGACGGACTGCTGGAGATCAGAGACGTGTACGGACCCAACATGAACCTCCACCACAGACCCACTGAGACCAGGACCACACCTGTCACCTGAGGGGGAGGGGCTACAGGTTACAGTGAGTGTGTGTGTGTGTGAGTCACATGACTATCATGAGCTCTGACAGCAGAGTGACAAAGTGACACAAAGACGTGAAGAAGAGACGAGAGTCACGTCCTTACATTCATATATATGACCTCTGACCTCACTACATTCAGTGTTCTGAATGTCCTGGTGTTAAACTTTTTGTTCTACAACATGTAACTACATATAAACTGTATAAATATTAAATATTCACCCAGAAGACAAGGCAGTAGAGCAGCAGAAGCGTCTTTAGACAGAAGATCACCGGTTTGGTTTCCATCCTCCTGGGAGACATCGTGACACACCTGGAGGACACAAACAAACAAACATACATATATACATATATACATATATACACATACATATACACATATACACACATACATATACACATATACACACATACATATACACACATACATATACACACATACACACATACATATACACATATACACACATACATATACACATACACATATATACATATATACATACACATATATACATACACATATATACATATATACATACACATATATACATATACATATATACATACACATATATACATACACATATACACATATATACATACACATATATACACACACATATATACACACACACACACACACACACACACACACACATATATACATATATACATACATATATACACACACACACACACACATATACATACACACACACACATATACATACACACACACATACATATATACACACATATATATATACACACATATACACACATATATATATATATATATACCATATATGTATATATATATATATACATGTATACATACATATATATACATGTATACATACATA
>NW_022290377.1:0-1090 GCF_004355925.1 Anarrhichthys ocellatus
CACACGTCAGGAGAACACACGTCAGGAGAACACACGTCAGGAGAACATCAGTCAGGAGTCTACGTCAGGAGAACATCAGTCAGGAGAGTCTACGACAGGAGAACATCAGTCAGGAGAACACAAGTCAGGAGAGCATCAGTCAGGAGAGTCTACGTCAGGAGAACATCAGTCAGGAAAGCATCAGTCAAGAGAACATCAGTCAGGAGAGTCTACGTCAGGAGAACATCAGTCACGAGAACTACAAGAAGAGGTGTAAAGACCCTGAAGAAATGTGCTGGTAACAATAACTCCATAATAAATTACCTGCACAGACCAGGTGATTAATTCCTCCTCTCCTCCACTTCAGCAGGTCTCCTCCTTTCCCACAGCCGAGGTCCAACACAGAAACCTTCGGAGATCCTGAACCCCGCACTTGGTCCAGGATCTCTCCTGTCAATCAAATAAAAAACACACAGGTGTGTTCAGGTGTTTTTCTTTTCTTGTAACTATAATAACTTCCTTTGACCACCTACCACCACACCAAATTCTGTTCTCAAACGTAACACTAAAGTTTCTACAAATATTAGTTATTTTTGGAATCCACCACATTTAAAAATAAGATACATCACAGAGCTGCTTCATCTGTTACTCTCATTAGTGTCCGGAGAAGATTAAACTAAATTATGACAAAAGAATCGGAGGACTTACAACTCATATACGTTTCCTCATAACTCATATACGTTTCCTCATAACTCATATACGATCCTCATAACTGTGGGTAAGGGTTACCCCACAGTTATAAGTTCATGTAAACCCTGAATCATCTCGTCTCTCCTCTGCTACACTTATCAGTGAGGATGTTTTTATTGATCGTATTGATTAATGGTCAGTTACCGATCAGGACACTCTTCAGCCAGTTGTTGAAGTTCCTCATGAAGAAGATTCTGCTTTGACTTCTCGCAGCCAGACCGACTTCCTGCAGACTGTTGTAGTGACTCGCTACCTTCACACTGTGATCAATCAGCTGATGGATAAATCACATATCAATAACTTCACACAATCAATAATCTATCACATCTGATCTGAGGGATGACAATCAGTCAGTAAATCT
>NW_022290378.1:0-1090 GCF_004355925.1 Anarrhichthys ocellatus
TCTGATGTTAATGCTGACAGTCCTGCAAATATGAGGGGAAATAGAAACACACTTATTTGAATATTAATGGGCCAACGATACAGAATTTAAACAGACAATGTTCCTTTATCCCTGTTTATTTTTCTTTACAGACCCTGTTTGCTGGCTACACTGACAACCTGATCAGAGTGTGGCAGGTCACTATTGGAACTCACTAAAACGTCACAATCTACTTTGAATAGAAGACTGTTTGAAAAGAGCTTTTTACGTCTTCCTTTAAACTCTGATTTTCTCTTTTTGTTTCAGACGGTCAGGCCATGCTGTGGGACCTGAATGAGGGCAAGCATCTCTACACCCTGGACAGTGGCGACACCATCAATGCCCTCTGCTTCAGCCCCAACCGTTACTGGCTGTGTGCTGCTACTGGCCCCAGTATCAAGATCTGGGTAAAAGACTTGATTCTAAACATCTCATGATCAGTAAATGGTGCATTGAAGCTACAGTGCAAAGGGCTGTGATGGATTCTAACTATGCCATCTGTATTCTATGATGATAAAGAGGCTGTTTCTGAGCTCTAGTCTAGACCAATTTATATATTGTGTAATTTATTTGGGCTACATCAATTTCCCTCATTGACAATACTTTCACCCGAGCTACTCTCATGTTCCCCACCGCTGTTGGAAAGCTAAATCTATGACAGTTAAGAGTGGATTGTTGCCAGATCTACACATTTCAGCATTAAATCACGTTCACGCTACACTAAATATGTTACTACACGTGTCGCAGATGGAATGTGGGTATCTGAGGTGGCTCACAGATTACGTTTGTGTTAGAAGCCGGTTAGCTTAAACTAGCTTTCTCTTAAGTTTGAGCAGATTCAGTTCAAGTAAATAACACAGCTGTCATAACTTTTCACCCATTAGTTTATAATATGCACAATTCACTCACGCCAGCATCGTCGTTTATTCTCGTACGTTACAGTTGCTAGTTCCACTAACCAACCGGCTGACTAATTGTCAATGACTAATTTCTGAGTTACACCTGCACTTAAAAATGTATTCGTAAAAATGTTATGTAACGAACTATCTAATTGCTAGCTATTAAGCATAAT
>NW_022290379.1:0-1090 GCF_004355925.1 Anarrhichthys ocellatus
TCTGATGTTAATGCTGACAGTCCTGCAAATATGAGGGGAAATAGAAACACACTTATTTGAATATTAATGGGCCAACGATACAGAATTTAAACAGACAATGTTCCTTTATCCCTGTTTATTTTTCTTTACAGACCCTGTTTGCTGGCTACACTGACAACCTGATCAGAGTGTGGCAGGTCACTATTGGAACTCACTAAAACGTCACAATCTACTTTGAATAGAAGACTGTTTGAAAAGAGCTTTTTACGTCTTCCTTTCAACTCTGATTTTCTCTTTTTGTTTCAGACGGTCAGGCCATGCTGTGGGACCTGAATGAGGGCAAGCATCTCTACACCCTGGACAGTGGCGACACCATCAATGCCCTCTGCTTCAGCCCCAACCGTTACTGGCTGTGTGCTGCTACTGGCCCCAGTATCAAGATCTGGGTAAAAGACTTGATTCTAAACATCTCATGATCAGTAAATGGTGCATTGAAGCTACAGTGCAAAGGGCTGTGATGGATTCTAACTATGCCATCTGTATTCTATGATGATAAAGAGGCTGTTTCTGAGCTCTAGTCTAGACCAATTTATATATTGTGTAATTTATTTGGGCTACATCAATTTCCCTCATTGACAATACTTTCACCCGAGCTACTCTCATGTTCCCCACCGCTGTTGGAAAGCTAAATCTATGACAGTTAAGAGTGGATTGTTGCCAGATCTACACATTTCAGCATTAAATCACGTTCACGCTACACTAAATATGTTACTACACGTGTCGCAGATGGAATGTGGGTATCTGAGGTGGCTCACAGATGACGTTTGTGTTAGAAGCCGGTTAGCTTAAACTAGCTTTCTCTTAAGTTTGAGCAGATTCAGTTCAAGTAAATAACACAGCTGTCATAACTTTTCACCCATTAGTTTATAATATGCACAATTCACTCACGCCAGCATCGTCGTTTATTCTCGTACGTTACAGTTGCTAGTTCCACTAACCAACCGGCTGACTAATTGTCAATGACTAATTTCTGAGTTACACCTGCACTTAAAAATGTATTCGTAAAAATGTTATGTAACGAACTATCTAATTGCTAGCTATTAAGCATAAT
>NW_022290380.1:0-1090 GCF_004355925.1 Anarrhichthys ocellatus
TTGGAGTCCAGCTGTGTTTAATTAAACTGATTGGACTTGATTAGGAAAGGCACACACCTGTCTATATAAGACCTTACAGCTCACAGTGCATGTCAGAGCAAATGAGAATCATGAGGTCGAAGGAACTGCCCAAGGAGCTCAGAGACAGAATTGTGGCAAATCTGGCCAAGGTTACAAAAGAATTTCTGCAGCACTCAAGGTTCCTAAGAGCACAGTGGCCTCCATAATCCTTAAATGGAAGAAGTTTGGGACGACCAGAACTCTTTCTAGACCTGGCCGTCCAGCCAAACTGAGCAATCGTGGAAGAAGAGCCTTGGTGAGAGAGGTAAAGAAGAACCCAAAGATCACTGTGGCTGAGCTCCAGAGATGCAGTAGGGAGATGGGAGAAAGTTCCACAAAGTCAACCATCACTGCAGCCCTCCACCAGTCGGGGCTTTATGGCAGAGTGGCCCGACAGAAGCCTCTCCTCAGTGCAAGACATATGAAAGCCCGCATAGAGTTTGCCAAAAAACACATGAAGGACTCCCAGACTATGAGAAATAAGATTCTCTGGTCTGATGAGACCAAGATTGAACTTTTTGGTGTTAATTCTAAGCGGTATGTGTGGAGAAAACCAGGCACTGCTCATCACCTGCCCAATACAATCCCAACAGTGAAACATGGTGGTGGCAGCATCATGCTATGGGGGTGTTTTTCAGCTGCAGTGACAGGACGACTGGTTGCAATTGAAGGAAAGATGAATGCGGCCAAGTACAGAGATATCCTGGAAGAAAACCTCTTCCAGAGTGCTCTGGACCTCAGACTGGGCCGAAGGTTCACCTTACAACAAGACAATGACCCTAAGCACACAGCTAAAATAACAAAGGAGTGGCTTCGGAACAACTCTGTGACCATTCTTGACTGGCCCAGCCAGAGCCCTGACCTAAACCCAATTGAGCATCTCTGGAGAGACCTGAAAATGGCTGTCCACCAACGTTCACCATCCAACCTGACGGAACTGGAGAGGATCTGCAAGGAAGAATGGCAGAGGATCCCCAAATCCAGGTGTGAAAAACTTGTTGCATCATTCCCAAGAAGACTCATGGCTGTA
>NW_022290381.1:0-1090 GCF_004355925.1 Anarrhichthys ocellatus
TCTCTCTCTCTCTCTCTCTCTCTCTCTCTCTCTCTCTCTCTCTCTCTTCCTCTTTGCGTTTCTCACCTCACTCTCGACGCATCTTTTACAGTGACAAGTGATCATATTGCCTGTTATGCCAAATTGACTGGCATAAATATATATTATTTAATTTGAATAAAACACTAACATATCAAGTGCTCCCGCAGACTTTCCGGCAAACCAATGAGATCACTCCAAATGCCCTCGCACGCCCGCACACACAGCGGACACCTGCTGGCGCTGATAACAGCTGCTGTAGGTTTTGGTGACGTCAAAGCCAGATGAAACGAGCGGGCCGTGCTGTTTGCATTGTTGCCTTGCTTACACACATGCGTGTACGCACACACGCAGAGCTTTTCATTCATTACCCGCAGAGACTGAAAAAGAGACACATGTACACACATGAATGAGCATCCATTGACAAAAACAGCCACACAGGGATACGCAACCACTCAATCTCTCTGCCACACACTCCGAGCCTCTGTGTGTGTGTGTGTGTGTGTGTGTGTGTGTGTGTGTGTGTGTGGGGGGGGGTGCGTGAACTCAGCCTTAATCTGCACTCATTTATTCTTCCCATAATCCCAATAACTCCTCATTTATAACAGTAGAGAAGAAACACATTACGTCTAGTTAAAATAAATGTAAATAAAATCAGTAGCACGACTCTTAAGACTTAACGTTGCTTTCTACCGTTCAGTCGTCACCCTCTGGTAAGAGCCTCTCAGAAACTGCAGCACTGATTGGAGCCTATCCTGCTTTCAGAGCCATAATCACAACAGTGATGTGACCACCAGCTCCAATCTCCAGTTTGCAATCATGATTATGATCAACAATATGATTATTATATCAGTAAAAAATATAAGATTTGGACAGAATTTGCTTTGACACACAGAGACTATGTTCATTCAAGCTGAATATTATGTCTGAATGGTGGGAAGAAGTGAATGAAATGTGAAGCTGAGCTATACTGAAATGAGGAAAAAGGTCAGTAGAGAGAGAGGGAGGGATTGAAAGAGTGTGACACACACACACACACACACACACACACACACACACACACACACACACA
>NW_022290382.1:0-1090 GCF_004355925.1 Anarrhichthys ocellatus
TTCTTCAGCTCAGAGCACTCATCCTCCAGCTTCCTCTTCTTAGCAGTCAGTTCAGCATTCATCTCCTCCTCATCCTCCAGTCTCTCAGACAGCTCTTTGGATTTACCCTCCAGCTGAATCTTGCTTTTGATCAGCCCCTCGCATCTTTCCTCAGCATCACAAAGATTATCTTGCTCCTGACAAACATTTGATCTCATTAGCTTCATGACAGGTTCAAAAGAAAATGGCAGTAGAGTGGGATTCTCACCGCTTGGACTTGGAGTTGCAAGTCGTTCTTCTCTTGAAGAAGAGAGACCATTTTCTCCTCGAGTTCCTTTCTACGAGCCTCAGATTTTGCGTAAGCCTCTTTCAGCTTCAGGAATTCTTCCTTCATGTTGGCCATCTCCTTTTCTGATTCAGCAGATCTCAACAGAGGTTTGATCTTGAAGAAGAGCTTCATCCAGGGCCAATTCTTGACCCCCATGAATGAACGGACATTCCATTGGATCACTAGTAATGCTTCTCTAAAATACACATTTTAAATATAATAGAATGCTTTAGTTAACTGTACAAATCACAAACCATTAATCTTTGAATCGTTGGACATCAGCTGGACACAAAGGTTACCTGCGTTCCACCATCTTCTGATACTCAATACGAGACAACAGACCACGGGATCTGGCTTGAATAGCAGTGATGATTTTGGAGAGGCGCTCGTCTCTTAGCTCCTCAAGTAGACCCAGCAAACCAGCCTTGAAGAACACCTAACAACCCCAATAGGTGTTTTAATTTTTTGCCATCCTCTTCATCTCCAAATAAAATGTTTCACTTTTCCCCAATGTCAGAACAACTTCAGATGATACCTTTGTATGTCCAAACTTGTACTGATTGTGATCAATATCCAGAGACCCAAGAAGTTTCTCAGCTCCCTTCCTGCTGTCAATGAACTGGCCGTCAGGGATGGCGGCAGGATTCAAGATGCGATATCTGGAAAAGAAAAAAAATAAATCTTGGAGGACATTATTTAACATTTGTTTGGAATTGTACAGTATCTGACTTAAATTAAATAATACCTCTGTTTGAAATCTCCATAGAGGATCCTGTTGGGGAA
>NW_022290383.1:0-1089 GCF_004355925.1 Anarrhichthys ocellatus
AAGCAGGGGATGCTTTAGGGCGGGGCTACACGGTGATTGACAGGTCTGTACAACGGTGTTGTCCAGTCTGGGAGTTGTCCGTGTTTGCGTCTTACAGCTTTAACCCTTTCAGTGTGTTTTCACTTCATCAAAGTAAATTGTAATATTGTGGTTCCCATAAAAAATGCAACTTCTGGTTTCAGAAAGACAAGATGTTGGAGCCAAAAACCAAGATGGTTTGTGCTTCATGACAGAAAATCAATCTCCATACAGTTCAATTCTTTATTTATTCCCTCTATGTCTTTTAAACTTTTAACAATGTGCCAGTCCAATCAGAATTATGTCACTCAGAATTATACGTTACATCTAAATTGATTATGAGTTATATCTAAGAGAACAATATGATAAATTGCCACAACAGATTTCAGCTGATGTCCTCGAGTCGCTCTGCATTCATTTAGTGATGATTCATGAAACGTGTCTTTCAAGCCCTGAATCTGTGTCATTAAATAAACTTCACAACGTGCATCGTGGAGCTGTAATTGATCACTGTGGATTGGATCATGTGTCAGGTGAGCTTTTGTCTTCCCCTCACCGCTGCATCCACCTGCAGGCGTTGCTTCTTCTTCTTCTCTTTTTAATCAAAGTTCCCCAGGAGGAGGAATGTCTGATTGAACTCTCTCTGCTTTTGCTTTGGCTGTGAAATGATGTTCACAGGCAGTGAAGACTGCTTCAAGACAACAATCTGCATTTCATCTGTTCTCAAGATATCCTGGCAGTGAAAATCGTTCATATTTGGTACCCAAGTACCCAAATTGCTTTGTTATCTTATGCTGACATCAGAATGTACATACTGAGTAAAGGAAGGTGTCGGTGTTTCTGCCTGGCAAATAAATTGAACAGTCTTCTCCAAATCCCCCATTTTAACCGTGATATGACAGATTAAGGGATTATCTGAACGGTATTAATGCACATTTTTGACATTAGCAGACAGAAGTGAGTGTTCATTTAAACAAAGACCAAATGTTCTGCTTCAGAAATGAAGACGATTTAATGCTGATGATTTTGTGGTTATGAAAGTCAAGTCCTCCGTTTTAGGTTGAAGGAACA
>NW_022290384.1:0-1089 GCF_004355925.1 Anarrhichthys ocellatus
AGTTTGACGGGATGAGTGACAGTAACAGCATGGAATTCGAAAGAGGATGGGGAGAACTGTGGAACAGAGACAAGGGAGTATTTCCATTTTGGGGCCAGTACCACCACCTCGCCTTACAGCTCTGGGAGTGTGAGAATGAGTACATATCTGACAGAGCTGCGGGTGTGGTGGTATTTTCTGGTGTGATCCAGGTCTCAGTTAGAGCAAGAAAGTTGAGGGAGAGCAAGGAAGCGTAGCCTGAGATGAACTCAGCTCAGATAGATGAGATTAGTGGGGTCACGGCACCTGGCAGTGGCCCAATGTCTACGTGACCACCGGGCAGAGGAACGGACAGAAATAGGATTAAAACACACGGTAGACAATAGAAACCCCGTAAGTACACGCTCGAGAAGTCTTAGCTTGACGAAGTTAGGCTTGAAAAAGTCGCCCCGTTGCCTTTGTTCGCCTCAAGGCTACCAAACGGAAGAAGTAAAACGTTAGTGCAGCGTGTCTTATTAGAATCTAAAAACAACGAGCTGCTCCATAGGGCTGATGCCGGTCACGCCGCTCGCTAATCACTCCAATAACAGCAGCTTCCTCCACAGAAATGCAGACTTTTACTGCACAACAGCTGCTAGCTGTTGTGCTAGCAGCAACATCATGTAGCTGTTGTGCTAGCAGCAACGCTTGCAATTAGTTGTCCATGTTGAAATGAATCGCTGGTAGCCCAGTTTGTTTTCTTCCGGGTACGGGTCACGTGATAGTGAGTGTGACGAATCAGGGACGGAGACGTCATGGTTGCCAAGAACCAATCCAGTAGCGAACACGGGTGTGGGCGTAATTTTTTCTAAGCGTATCCGACCGTCCACACGCAAACGCAACCCCGGAGTTCTCAAATACCTCCAACCTCGGCGGAGTTTTCAGATTCCTCCGTTTAGGGTGCTCCAAAACTCCGGCGTAGTGTGGCCGCTCAGTGTAAACGTAGCAAATACGGAGTAAAAACGGAGTAGTGTGGACAGGGCCTAAATCACAGCTAGCTCAGACAAGCAGAAACTCGCAAGTGATAACAACTGAGGCAGGCCTAAGTACAGCTAAAGACAACTTTGTAAA
>NW_022290385.1:0-66 GCF_004355925.1 Anarrhichthys ocellatus
TATCTTACACTCCCACCACGTAACAGACAACATACTGTCTGACACTCCCACCACGTAACAGACAAC
>NW_022290385.1:166-1089 GCF_004355925.1 Anarrhichthys ocellatus
GTAACAAACAACATACTGTCTGACACTCTACCACGTAACAGACAACATACTGTCTGACACTCTACCACGTAACAGACAACATGCTGTCTGACACTCCCACCACGTAACAGACAACATACTGTCTGACACTCTACCACGTAACAGACAACATACTGTCTGACACTCTACCACATAACAAACAACATACTGTCTGACACCCTACCACGTAACAGACAACATACCATTTGACACTTTAGCACGTAACAAACAACATACTGTCGGACACTCTAACACGTAACAGACAACATACTGTCTGACACTCCACCACATAACAGACAACATGCTGTCTGACACTCCACCATGTAAATGACAACGTGCTGTCTGACACTACCACGTAACTGACAACGTACTGTCTGACACTCTACCACGTAACAGACAACATACTGTCTAACACTCTACCACGCAAAAGACAACTATATTATCTGACACTCCCATCATGTAACAGACAACATACTGTCTGACACTCTACCACGTAACAGATAACGTGCTGTCTGACACTCTAACACGTAACAGACAACATACTGTCTGACACTCTACCACGTAACAAACAACGTGCTGTCAGACACTCTGCCACGTAACAGACAACATACTGTCTGACACTCTACCACGTAACATACAATGTACTGTCTGACACTCTACCACGGAACAGACAACATACTGTCTGACACTCCCACCACCTAACAGACAACATACTGTCTGACACTCTACCACGTAACAGACAACATACTGTCTGACACTCTACCACGTAACATACAATGTACTGTCTGACACTCGACCACGTAACAGACAACATACTGTCTGACACTCCCACCACCTAAAAGACAACATACTGTCTGACACTCTACCACGTAACAAACAACATACTGTCTGACACTCCCACCACG
>NW_022290386.1:0-1088 GCF_004355925.1 Anarrhichthys ocellatus
TTGCATACTAATCTTGGAAAAAGGAGGAAGGTGATTTTATACATGGTCCAGAACAGCAGGTATGTTGGTGATGGATGAGAAGTTGTACGCTTTAAAGGTCAATGTTTATGTTTCTATGTTAGGTCATTCTTTTGTTCCACACATACACAACCCGAAGAGAAAAGTCTAGTTTCTCTTTCTACGGTCCATTTGGCCATTATGAAGAAGTATCATGGTAATACCATCATTTTAACTCCCAAATTATCACAGTATTTCCATGATGCAAAAATACTATGATACTGGAGCCTACTATTATAAAATACCATGAGCAAGCACAACTGGCATTGAATGAACAGTCGTCTAATTTAAACAGAAGGAACAAAAATACACATGATTTGTTGGCTTCAACAGAAAACTCTATTCATTCACCACTTGCAGGGTGTCACCATGAGATGGCGCTACCTCCACAAAAACACTTTCAGGCTATGGTGTTGTTATTTCTTCTTCAAAGAGATGGTTACATAGGCCTCAGTGCTTTGGAAATGCTTTCTTTAACTTGGCCAATACAAACCCAAGCCAAAAGCTTTACACAAGAAAAAGGCCCAACAAACAAACCTGTCGGCTTTGGGTCAGGTTGTTGATCACTAGCTGATAAATAGGCTAGAGGTGGGTTACTTGGACACAGCCAGCCAGGCTCCTCTGCCTACAGTCTTATGTTAAATTAGCCAGCTGCTGATGGTAGTTTCATATTTCTAACACAAATATGAGAGGGTCATCATAAATTGTCTTCTAACTCTCGGCAAGAAAGCGAATATGCTTATTTCCCAAAAATGTTGAACTATTTCTTTAATGTGCACAAACAATTATACACAAGAGTTAATGTTCAGCAAGTAAAGTTTAATTCCAGGTACTGTAAAGCATTACAATCTCTTGCAGAAATTGGCCTAGCAATGTGCTTTAGTAATAGTTGTGCATAAGTAAAACATATGTTATTAAAGGAAGAGAAGCAGAAACATGCATAGATTTTAGGGTTATTTTAAAATGATTTCAGACTCATCATATTAAAATAATAACAGACATATTCACTAGAATCCTCCGTTTACATACAA
>NW_022290387.1:0-1088 GCF_004355925.1 Anarrhichthys ocellatus
GGGGATCAAGACAACAAGCTGCTTCTGTTTACAATTAGCCCCGGTGAGGAGGGAGGACTAATCAAAGGACGGCCTCCAGCTCGCTGCAGAGGCCTCCCAGGATTCCCTCCGTTCCTGCTGGTGCGACTCCATCTTCCCTCCCAGACCTCAGCGGTAATCAGTCATGACACTTTTGGGCGAGAGCGTCTCCGGAAGCAGCAGCTTCACGACGTGAAGCGGTGGAAAGATGAGAGGTTTAATCAGTCGGAGAGAGAGGGAACGACCATTTTGCTCTTCCTCGGCTTCCAGTCGTTTGGCTAATTAGGAGCGTCTCAGAGCACCGGAGCTGAAGTTCCCCTCCGGCTCGGTTCTCTGGATAATCAATGGGCCCCGGTCCGAGGAGAGGAAGGACGGGGAGGAAAGAGGATGGAAGAAGAGGCCCTGAGGCCCATTCAAGAGATTGAAAACACCTTTTTTCTCGCCCCAACGTTTCCTTTGCTGAGCATCGTTTTCACCTCGGAGCCGCTTCAGGCTTCTGATTGGTTCATTAAAACTACTGTTTACAGGGCTGATTAAAGGCTGAAGGTTAGACCGGACTCTTGGTTTAAAGCGGCAGCTCAACGCAGCATCTCGTACAAGAAAACTATGAGGGTGAGATATCTGTTCAACGACGATCAACGATCATTTTACCACACAGAGAATGAGGCAGAAACATGTGAACAACCTGGAGACGACTGGAAAACTAAATAAAAAGTCATATTTGACAATTAAAGTAAGTAAAAGTAAGAAGGATGTGAAACCACATCAGGACTCAAGACCTTTTCTTGTCCACGACTGATCTAAGACCTGAAACAGATCCGTCCAGACATCGAAGTACATCGTCGCTTTCCTTCTTCCACTCGACACAAGAGAGGAATTACAAACTGTGGAAGTTAGAACGTGTCTGTAAACACATGAAAGCTGTACACAATGCAGCATGATGAATCTGCAGAAGGCTCCGCGTTCTAAACCACAGCCCACCCATCAAAGCGCCGGTTGAGCCCCGCAGGGTCAAGAATCCCATCATAATTAAATTCCCATGATTCTCTGTTTTCAGGGGGGGGGGGGGG
>NW_022290388.1:72-1088 GCF_004355925.1 Anarrhichthys ocellatus
TGTGTGTGTGTGTGTGTGTGTGTGTGTGTGTGTGTGTGTGTGTGTGTATAACTGTGTGTGTGTGTGTGTGTTACAGATCAGAGGAACTTGGGGATGTCGATGAGAGTCGAGCGTTCGTCTCTCGATCAGGTGAAGAAACGATTTGAGGTGAACAAGAAGAAGATGGAGGAGAAACAGAAGGAGTACGACTTTGAGGAGCGCATGAAGGAGCTGAGAGAGGAGGTGAGGAGGATAGAGGAGGGAACAGGAAACAGGAAGTATCATGTTGTAGTCGTGGTGTTGACTCCTCCTTGTTGCTCCTCGTCTCAGGAGGAGAAGGCGAAGGCCTACAAGAAGGAGAAGCAGAAGGAGAGGAAGCGACGAGCGGAGGAGGATGTGGACTTTGAGGAGGACGACGAGATGGCGGCCGTGATGGGGTTCTCCGGGTTCGGCTCCTCCAAGAAGACTCACTGACGCTCTGCTGCTCCTCGAGGAGGAACCGGGACCAGAACCAGACTCTAGACCAGAACAAGACTCTAAAGACAGGAAATCCTGATCCAGTCCTGATGCTTTTATTTTGGTAGTTTCATCGTCACATGGTTGTTTTTAAAGAGAGATGACGGACAGACGGACTGAATACCCCCCCCATTCAACAAGTTCAAAGATAAAGTTTTGATACAAAAACTGAATATTTAATAATCAATATTTGTTGATTAAAGTTCTGTTTTCATTGGACATGAAAGGTTTTTTAGATGTGAATTATTAAAGTCAATAGTTTGAACCTAAATGTTTGTTTGAATATTAGTTGAACGTTCAACATGTTGTGAATAAACCGTTTCTTGTTTCCAACTGGTTCTCTGATTTACAAGCTGTCAGTGAACGCATCACTAACATGTTTCTGTGTTGCCTTCAGGGACCGTCTGTTAACTTCTGCTTCACACACACCTTGCTCCTCGTTCCTCTCTCCTTGATCCACCTCTCCTTGTTCCTCAGTCCTTGATCCATCTCTCCTTGTTCCTCAGTCCTTGATCCATCTC
>NW_022290389.1:0-1088 GCF_004355925.1 Anarrhichthys ocellatus
GGACAGCCATTTTCAGGTCTCTCCAGAGATGCTCAATTGGGTTTAGGTCAGGGCTCTGGCTGGGCCAGTCAAGAATGGTCACAGAGTTGTTACGGAGCCACTCCTTTGTTATTTTAGCTGTGTGCTTAGGGTCATTGTCTTGTTGGAAGGTGAACCTTCGGCCCAGTCTGAGGTCCAGAGCACTCTGGAAGAGGTTTTCTTCCAGGATATCTCTGTACTTGGCCGCATTCATCTTTCCTTCAATTGCAACCAGTCGTCCTGTCCCTGCAGCTGAAAAACACCCCCATAGCATGATGCTGCCACCACCATGTTTCACTGTTGGGATTGTATTGGGCAGGTGATGAGCAGTGCCTGGTTTTCTCCACACATACCGCTTAGAATTAACACCAAAAAGTTCAATCTTGGTCTCATCAGACCAGAGAATCTTATTTCTCATAGTCTGGGAGTCCTTCATGTGTTTTTTGGCAAACTCTATGCGGGCTTTCATATGTCTTGCACTGAGGAGAGGCTTCCGTCGGGCCACTCTGCCATAAAGCCCCGACTGGTGGAGGGCTGCAGTGATAGTTGACTTTGTGGAACTTTCTCCCATCTCCCTACTGCATCTCTGGAGCTCAGCCACAGTGATCTTTGGGTTCTTCTTTACCTCTCTCACCAAGGCTCTTCTTCCACGATTGCTCAGTTTGGCTGGACGGCCAGGTCTAGGAAGAGTTCTGGTCGTCCCAAACTTCTTCCATTTAAGGATTATGGAGGCCACTGTGCTCTTAGGAACCTTGAGTGCTGCAGAAATTCTTTTGTAACCTTGGCCAGATCTGTGCCTTGCCACAATTCTGTCTCTGAGGTCCTTGGGCAGTTCCTTCGACCTCATGATTCTCATTTGCTCTGACATGCACTGTGAGCTGTAAGGTCTTATATAGACAGGTGTGTGCCTTTCCTAATCAAGTCCAATCAGTTTAATTAAACACAGCTGGACTCCAATGAAGGAGTAGAACCATCTCAAGGAGGATCAGAAGAAATGGACAGCATGTGAGTTAAATATGAGTGTCACAGCAAAGGGTCTGAATACTTATGACCATGTGATATTTCAGTTT
>NW_022290390.1:0-1087 GCF_004355925.1 Anarrhichthys ocellatus
TATATACATACATACATACGTATATACATACATACATACGTATATACATACATACATACGTATATACATATATACATACGTATATACATACATACGTATATACATACATACGTATATACATACATACGTATATACATACATATATACATACATACGTATATACATACATATATACATACATATGTATATACATACGTATATACATACATATATACATACGTATATACATACATACGTATATACATACATATGTATATACATACGTATATACATACATACGTATATACATACATACGTATATACATACATATGTATATACATACATATGTATATACATACATACGTATATACATACATACGTATATACATATATACATACATATGTATATACATACATATGTATATACATACATATGTATATACATACATATGTATATACATATATACATACATATGTATATACATATATACGTATATACATACATATGTATATACATATATACGTATATACATACATATGTATATACATACATACATATGTATATACATACATACATATATACATACATACATATGTATATACATACATACATATGTATATACATACATACATACGTATATACATATATACATACATACGTATATACATACATATGTATATACGTATATACATACATATGTATATACATATATACATACATATGTATATACATATATACATACATATGTATATACATACATATGTATATACATACATATGTATATACATACATATGTACATATGTATATACATATATACATACATACATACATATGTATATACATACATATGTATATACATATATACATATATACATACATACATACATATGTATATACATACATATGTATATACATATATACATATGTATATACATATATACATACATACATACATATGTATATACATACATATGTATATACATATATACATACATACATACATATGTATATACATACATATGTATATACATATATACATACATACATATGTATATACATATATACATACATACATATGTATATACATATATACATACATATGTAT
>NW_022290391.1:0-1087 GCF_004355925.1 Anarrhichthys ocellatus
TTATTATAAATGTACGTTGGTACATAGAGGGTGATAAGAAGCTGTACATGGAGGAACTTAGGACCCAGGGGAATGTAGGTGAAGGAAACAGGAAGAGACGGAAGAGACGCCACACAAACAGCTGTTCACCACCCGTCACGATCCTGTAACGAGACGATCGCACGTGTGTGTGTGTGTGAGACAGGAGGGACCGACGGTGACGGAGTGAAGGGGGGTTCCGGACCGGGCGTGTCACTCGGGGGGGCGGCAGCAGCAGGAAGTGACGTCACACAAACACAGCTGTTCACCGCTCACTGCCCGGTTCTTGTGCTTAATAAAAAATTTTAAAAACTGCGTTGACGCCCGATAATATAATTGTCGGCGTTAATTAATGAATGCGTTAAGGCGATAATAACCCGTTAACTTGCCCAGCACTAATTATAATTTATATAAATATTTTTCCCATTATCTTATGTTCTCATTGCACAGCTACTGTCTTCCTCAGTTGCTCTGCTTCCAGTGCAGCTTGTTTTAAGTAGAGCTTTTATCCAATCAGATCTCACCTCTGTGTCTCTAGGTAAGAACAGAGGCCGAGGCCTGCAGACTCACAGGTGAATCCATGTGCACTTTAAGTAAATGGGGACGATATTGTTGATTGTCATAGTGTTCAACCAATCAGATCTTTAGTTTGACATGTTGGGCGTATTCTTTGACGTGCCAGAGCCTGCTAGCCGGCCTACAAGTACGTCAGCATTAACACAGCTGGCTCAGCATTAACGTGCACCATGATTGGTCAGTGGGCTAGCGTGACTGTTGTGAAGCTGAAGCAGCTAGCAGAAGTTAATGTAACACCCGTCCCATGTAGCTATATAGTATTATGTGAATCTGCTAGGTGTAGTAGTACTATAGGCGGGGTCCTGGGTACAGTTTTAATCGTAATGGCGCGATTACCTGTTCTTATACATGAATATACTTATTCTTACAACTCTTGTTCCCTTATTATGAAACTAAAATAACTGGCGGTGCCTCCAATAGAATTAAGTAAATAAAATACGTGCCTCTTAAGTCCTTTTATCTTGTGTTTTAAGTGTATTTTACCCCTTTTAAC
>NW_022290392.1:0-120 GCF_004355925.1 Anarrhichthys ocellatus
AACACAAGTAAACACAAAATGCAGTTTTTAAATGAAGGTTTTTATTAAAAAAAAATTTTATTGGAAAAAAAATCCAAACCTACATGGCCCTGTGTGAAAAAGTGATTGCCCCCCCCCCCC
>NW_022290392.1:220-1087 GCF_004355925.1 Anarrhichthys ocellatus
CCCCCCCCCTGTTAAAACATAAATTAACTGTGGTTTATCACATCTTTGGAAAGCTGAGTTCAATTTCTCTAGCCACACCCAGGCCTGATTACTGCCACACCTGTTCTCAATCAAGAAATCACTTAAATAGGACCTGCCTGACAAAGTGAGGTAGACCAAAAGATCCTCAAAAGCTAGACATCATGCTGCGATCCAAAGAAATTCAGGAACAAATGAGAAACAAAGTAATTGAGATCTATCAGTCTGGAAAAGGTTACAAAGCCATTTCTAAAGCTTTGGGACTCCAGCGAACCACAGTGAGAGCCATTATCCACAAATGGCGAAAACATGGAACAGTGGTGAACCTTCCCAGGAGTGGCCGGCCGACCAAAATTACCCCAAGAGCGCAGCGACGACTCATCCAAGAGGTCACAAAAGACCCCAGAACAACATCCAAAGAACTGCAGGCCTCACTAGCCGCAATTAAGGTCAGTGTTCATGACTCCACCATAAGAAAGAGACTGGGCAAAAATAGCCTGCATGGCAGAGTTCCAAGACACCACTGCTGAGCAAAAAGAACATAAAGGCTCGTCTCAGTTTTGCCAGAAAACATCTTGATGATCCCCAAGACTTTTGGGAAAATACTCTGTGGACTGACGAGACAAAAGTTGAACTTTTTGGAAGGTGTATGTCCCATTACATCTGGCGTAAAAGTAACACGGCATTTCAGAAAAGGAACATCATACCAACAGTAAAATATGGTGGTGGTAGTGTGATGGTCTGGGGCTGTTTTGCTGCTTCAGGACCTGGAAGACTTGCTGTGGTAAATGGAACCATGAATTCTGCTGTCTACCAAAAAATCCTGAAGGAGAATGTCCGGCCATCTGT
>NW_022290394.1:0-1086 GCF_004355925.1 Anarrhichthys ocellatus
GACCTCCAGCCTAACTGGTTCCAGGTTTATGAGGACCTCCAGCCTAATGCTGCGTTCACACCAAACGTGAATTCATCGCGCCGCGTATTCGCGTCATTCACGCCGCCGGTCTCGCCGGGGACCATTTGTGTTCATTCGCGTGAATCGCGCCGGAGAGGGGGCGTGGCTTATCGCCCCGAAAGCCGTTCAAATAAGCCGTATTTCTGCTTAGTACGTGTTGTGGAAGTCACAGATATCCCGGGAAACTAAACGCCGTCATGTCTGGTTCATAACATTGTCCAGAGGAGCTCCGTGGATTTTATCGAGATGTATTCACTGTGTCTAGCAAGCCACGGGTCGCTGTTTACTACAGCTGTATGAACACTAAATAAACTGATTTGGCTGTGATTTAATGGCAATAAACCGACAAAAAGGGACTCCGAAATAACTACTAATGATGCTGATTTGATCGTAGAGCTCTGGGTGAACACAGACGGCTACAGTATTTATTTCCTGATTCAACAACGGCAGGACGTCGCTGATGACAGGGGGAGCAACTCAACGCTGATAGGCTATCACGCCGGGGCGTAACGCGAATATTTCGCAGAAGTTGAAAAATTTGGGGCGATTTGGAGTCAATCGTGCCGCAAATTCGCGTCGATCGCGCCGCACCATCGCAAATTTGCGCCACGCCAGTCTCATCGCGTCTGTGCTTAGACTTTGTATGTAATCTACTCGCGCAATAATTCACGACACGTTTGGTGTGAACGCAGCATAACTGGTTCCAGGTTTATGAAGACCTCCAGCCTAACTTGTTCAGGTTTATGAAGACCTTCTGTCCCTGTTTTTCTCTCCAGGTTCGGGTTCACAGTGTTGCTGTTCCTGCTCCGGTCTCTGGTTTCCATGAACTTTAATGTGGTTTATATTTACACTGCTGAGGTATGTTTGTACTGTACTGGTTTTAGTGCTAACAGGTGTCTCTGTGTCTCAGGTGTTCATTGATCAGGTCTCAGGTAACAGGTGTCTCTGTGTCTCAGGTGTTTATTGATCAGGTCTCAGGTAACAGGTGTCTCTGTGTCTCAGGTGTTCATTGATCAGGTCTCAGGT
>NW_022290395.1:0-1086 GCF_004355925.1 Anarrhichthys ocellatus
TGATACTGTGAATATATCTATTGTGATACTGTGAATATATATACTGTAATACTGTGAATATATCTAATGTGATACTGTGAATATATCTACTGTGCTACTATGAATATATATACTGTGATACTGTGAATATATCTATTGTGATACTGTGAATATATATACTGTAATACTGTGAATATATCTAATGTGATACTGTGAATATATCTACTGTGCTACTGTGAATATATGTACTGTAATACTGTGAATATATCTAATGTGATACTGTGAATATATGTACTGTAATACTGTGAATATATCTAATGTGATACTGTGAATATATCTACTGTGATACTGTGAATATATCTAATGTGATACTGTGAATATATGTACTGTAATACTGTGAATATATCTACTGTGATACTGTGAATATATCTACTGTAAAACTGTGAATATATATACTGTGATACTGTGAATATATTTACTGTGCTACTGTGAATATATATACTGTGATACTGTGAATATATATACTGTGCTACTGTGAATATATATACTGTAATACTGTGAATATATGTACTGTGATACTGTGAATATATGTACTGTGATACTGTGAATATATCTATTGTGATACTGTGAATATATCTACTGTGATACTGTGAATATATATACTGTGCTACTGTGAATATATATACTGTAATACTGTGAATATATGTACTGTGATACTGTGAATATATGTACTGTGATACTGTGAATATATGTACTGTGATACTGTGAATATATCTACTGTGATACTGTGAATATATGTACTGTGATACTGTGAATATATCTAATGTGATACTGTGAATATATATACTGTGATACTGTGAATATATGTACTGTGATACTGTGAATATATGTACTGTGATACTGTGAATATATGTACTGTGATACTGTGAATATATCTACTGTGATACTGTGAATATATGTACTGTGATACTGTGAATATATCTAATGTGATACTGTGAATATATATACTGTGATACTGTGAATATATATACTGTAATACTGTGAATATATATATACTGTAATACTGTGAATATATGTACTGTGATACTGTGAATATATCTACTGTGA
>NW_022290396.1:0-1086 GCF_004355925.1 Anarrhichthys ocellatus
TATATATATATATATATATATATATATATATATATGAGAATGTCGGTATGTTAACCTGTATTCACAGAACCGGTTGCAAAGCATTATGGGAGTAGCGATGCCTCTGTTTCATGCCAGAGGAGTTTTCCAGTACAGCTTTGGACTGATGCCATACAGGAAGCCCATCCACACCGTCGGTATGACCTCACTGATGTATTAATATAGTTATTACAATATAATATAATACAATATCATATACATAAATAGTCTCACATTAAAGTCTCAGGATTTGTTGTGTGTTATTGTTGTATTTGTTGTGTGTTATTATTGTGTGTTGTTGTTGTATTTGTTGTTGTTGTTGTTGATCCTTCATGTCACTAACACCCTCATTGTGTTCAGTGGGAAAGCCGATCCCAGTGGTCCAGACTCCGAGTCCCAGCTGTGAGGACATCGAGTGTCTTCATCAACGTTACCTTCAGAATCTGACAGAACTGTTTGAACAACACAAACACAACTATGGTCTAGAGGAACAACAACATCTGACCTTCATCTGACCTTCATATGACCTTTATATAAATGTTGGGAAGCGTCTGCAGGAAACCATCTGAACCCAGATCTGTAGAGCTGTGAGGCAACAACAACAACAGCTTTGTGTTTTTACACTTTCATGAAAACAATGTTCACAAAGTGTTTTACATTCACAATAAATAAACAACACAAATCTAAACTTTGTTAGTGTTTTTACAAGAGATTTAAAAGATGGCACTGATTTGGCTACAATAACAAGACAACAATAACAAGACAAGACAACAATAAAAAACACAATATACCAATAACACAACAATAGAAACAACAAAATAACACAACAGTAACAACACAATAATAACAACACAATAAAAACAATAACAACACAACTAACAAAAATGATGTCAATGAAATATGTATTTCACAATTGGAATTGTAGGAGGGACAGCGCCCTGAATGGATACTTACTGCTGGTGGTGGAGGTGAAGGAGGAGATGATGGAGGTAGAGGTGGTGAAGGAGGTAGAGGTGGTGGAGGTGATGGAGGAGGTAGAGGTGGTGAAGGAGGTAGAGGTGGTGGAGG
>NW_022290397.1:0-538 GCF_004355925.1 Anarrhichthys ocellatus
ATATATATTAGTGCTGGGTAACGATTTTTTTATAATATTTTATAAATAAATTTATAAATTTTATAAATATTTAGTCGCGATTAATCGCATGGATTTTTTGCGATTAATCGTGATTGATCGCATTGTTATGGCAAAGTTCAATGATGAATTCAAAAGTAGTGTATTGCGCACTTTTATTTTAAAAGTACTGCTATATGAACAAAAGTGCAATAACATTTGGTTCACGAGATGCAGGTAGCATGTTTTATACTTAATGTGAATATAATTCATACTTTGTTGGCATCGTATTCTGAAAACCGGATGTTCGTCTGAAGAAACCGGATGTTGTCTCACGTTAATATTTCCGCTAACTTTCAAAGTCCTTCGCTCGCTCCCGATCTGTGCCGTTTGAATGCGTTTACCGTGGATTTCAGCATATAGGTGCACTAAAGTGTAAGTGTCTGCTGAGTTGACCACGGAGATCTGAGTGTCTGCTGTCTCCGGGGAGAGCAACAGCTGGAGCAGCCCATGACTTCTCTGTTTATTTCTGCCCCCCCCC
>NW_022290397.1:548-1086 GCF_004355925.1 Anarrhichthys ocellatus
ATATATATTAGTGCTGGGTAACGATTTTTTTATAATATTTTATAAATAAATTTATAAATTTTATAAATATTTAGTCGCGATTAATCGCATGGATTTTTTGCGATTAATCGTGATTGATCGCATTGTTATGGCAAAGTTCAATGATGAATTCAAAAGTAGTGTATTGCGCACTTTTATTTTAAAAGTACTGCTATATGAACAAAAGTGCAATAACATTTGGTTCACGAGATGCAGGTAGCATGTTTTATACTTAATGTGAATATAATTCATACTTTGTTGGCATCGTATTCTGAAAACCGGATGTTCGTCTGAAGAAACCGGATGTTGTCTCACGTTAATATTTCCGCTAACTTTCAAAGTCCTTCGCTCGCTCCCGATCTGTGCCGTTTGAATGCGTTTACCGTGGATTTCAGCATATAGGTGCACTAAAGTGTAAGTGTCTGCTGAGTTGACCACGGAGATCTGAGTGTCTGCTGTCTCCGGGGAGAGCAACAGCTGGAGCAGCCCATGACTTCTCTGTTTATTTCTGCCCCCCCCC
>NW_022290398.1:0-1085 GCF_004355925.1 Anarrhichthys ocellatus
GAAATCCAGCAGATGATCCAGAAGAGACGAGTGAAGATTCAGGAGATCAAACACTCGGTGGAGCTCAGTGAGGAAGATGCAGACAGAGAGATAGCAGATGGTGTTCAGGTCTTCACCGCTCTGAAGGAGTCTGTTGAGAGAAGCCAGGCCGAGCTCATCGACACGATCAAAGAGAAGCAGAGCAAGACAGAGAAACAGGCTGAAGGCTTCATCAAAGAGCTGGAACAGGAAATCAAAGAGCTGAAGAGGAGAAGCACTGAGGTGGAGCAGCTCTCACACACTGAAGACCACCTACACCTCCTCCAGAGCTTCACGACCCTGAACACTGCTCCACCCACCAAGGACTGGACAGGAGTCAGAGTCAGTCCACCTTCACATGAGGGGACTGTGAGGAGAGCTGTGAACCAGCTGGAGGAGATGCTCAGTAAACAGATGAAGAAGCTGTTTGAGGTCAAGCTGAAGAGGGTCCAGCAGTCTGCAGTGGATGTGACACTTGATCCTGATACAGCATATCCTACTCTCATCCTGTCTGATGATGGAAAACAAGTTAAACTTGGTGACATAAAGAAGAATCTCCCAAACAATCCAGAGAGATTTGATACTCATGCTCGTGTCTTAGCAAAGCAGAGTTTCTCTTCAGGAAGATTTTACTTTGAGGTTCAGGTTAAAGGGAAGACTAAGTGGTCTTTAGGAGTGGTCAGGGAGTCCATCAACAGGAAGGGAATCATCACACCGACTCCTCAGGATGGTTACTGGATGATAAGGTTGATTAATGAGAATCAGTACTCTGCTCTTGCTGGCCCTTCAGTCCGTCTCTCTCTGAAGTCTCAGCCTCAGAAGGTGGGGGTGTTTGTGGATTATGAGGAGGGTCTGGTCTCCTTCTATGACGTTGATGCTGCAGCTCTTATCTACTCCTTTACTGGCTGCAGCTTCACTGAGAAACTCTACCCACTCTTTAGTCCATGTCTTAATGATGGTGGTGAAAACTCTGCTCCTCTGATCATCTCTCCTGTCAATCACACTGAGTAGAACAAACATTTGATCTTCTACAGAGAGACTCTTTCATTTAATGTAACAAATCTATA
>NW_022290400.1:0-1085 GCF_004355925.1 Anarrhichthys ocellatus
ATATCTAAGACATGACCAGTGCATTTTTAATGGGGCTTTTGCAGTTGGTGACATTTGTTGCCATAACATTTGTTTTACGTTTCCAGCTAGCGTCACAATAGGCCATATCTCCCACAAATTGACTGACATCCGACTTACGAATGTACCTCTTGCACTTCCAGTGATTGCAGCTTTTCCTGTCAGGATAGTTTGCAGTTACATTTAGTTTCAGTTCAACATTTTTACAAATTTTCACTGCTGAAGGAGGAGAAGCATAAGAAGATTAGTGACAATTTTTCCTCACTTTTGTGTACTTTATCGCCAAATGATGAACGAGGAAAATATTACCATTGTGAGTTTGAAGAGAACACCAGGGTAAAGTGAAAATCAATTTCTAGTACAGAATACAGATGTATTTTAACAACTCCAAGACTGTGGCCATTTATTCCAATGAAAGTTGCTCACAGAGTACATATGCCAAAGAAGTTTTTCTGCTTCCATGTTTAGCATCCCACTGCATACGTTTTCTAGGTTCTGGGAAAGATTTATAAATAGTAAAAAGGTTCATAATACTACACTCAACAATTTCACTGTAAAACAACGGTAACTTACTGGCAGCAGGGATTCTGAATTTACTGGGTTTCTTTACGGTGAAGCTACTGTAATTTTGGATTACGTTATGTGATAGTAGGATAACTAGGTTTTACAGTGATTTTACGGTATATGCCAGAATGTTACCGTTTATTTACAAAGGGTAATAAAAGCCAATAGTTTTGCATTTAATTCCCAACAAATAAAAGAATCACAATAGACATTCAATACATAATTGTTGCAGTTTAATACATGTTCTTAAGACAAATAATAAAGGGACATTTGTATTACATCACAAAACTCACAATGTACTTCATGTATAGAAGAAAACCTTTAATGACCGGCTTAACTGAACTCATGAGGATAAATTCAGACCAGTAGTGCTGAGATCAAAAAGTGGCCGATCGTATGCTACTGTTGTTCAGCAGTAGGTACCTGTCCCTGGAGTGGTATGCTACTTGTTCAGTGGTAGGTACCTATCCCTCGAGTGGTATGCTGCTGTTGTTCAGTTGTAG
>NW_022290402.1:0-1085 GCF_004355925.1 Anarrhichthys ocellatus
GATGTGAACTTCCAAATACAAATGTATTGCTGCTTTGTAATCACTGCATTTATATTGTCAAACTTAGACATTTTTAGTGATTGAATCAACGTACCCAAAACGGTAGAGATAAGCGATGCTTGGATAAACAGTCAGAGTTAGATGAGAAGATACGTATATACCAGTTTTTTATCTATACATTAACTATATACAAATGTCATCAGCCACTTAGGTAAACAAATACAAAAAGTAAAAAATAAAAAAGTCCAAAAAGTACCAAAATTTGCCAACCAGCTCCTCTAAAGCTCACTGAGGCCTATAGTCATATGCGTGTATTTTTGTAAATTTAGCTTTTTCTATTCGTTTTGCATTTTTCCATCCACACCTAATGAGCATGTTATATCATTTTCTGCTTAATCTGAACAAAAAACAAAGTGTAAAATAAACAAGCTGTAGTAACAGTAATAACTGGTGGTTATGCGCTTCCTGGTAGGTCTGGCACAAAACCCCACGTAAAAGCACAACTTGCCATTTTTATACTTCACTTTATTTTAAGGATTTCAAATAAATTAAATTGCTGCACTCTTGTGTCAGGATACTAAATATGAAATTGGAGCCAGCAGCATGGGGAAGCGGCTAGTCTGGCTCTGTAAAAGCACAACAGGTTGAACAAGTGGGACTTACAGCATTAGGTGGCAGTAGGTGAACTTTCTTACCTGGAAAGAGCCACGGTAGCAGTTTACCCATGTTTGTCCGAAGCTATATTGATTTAAAGTTACCTTGACTAAAGGAGAGGCTTAAAGTCACTAAAAAGAAAAAAAAACTGGCAAAGGTTGAAAGTCAATGTTTATTGTTTACAGCAGAAATCTGCAGTTTCAGCCACACACGCATTTTAGGTAATTATTAACGACAACAAATGCATATTTCTTAAAAAGGTGCAGCCAGCTAGAGTAGTGCAATGCAGGGAGTGGTTACATTTTACACAACAGGAACAGTTCCAGTGTGTCAGCTGATGTGTGTTTGACTCTCAGATGTCATGGAGCATTTCTGGTCCATGCGTCTCCAGCCAGGTAGGAGGCCAGGAGGTTTTGATGCTGGGTCTGTTC
>NW_022290404.1:0-1085 GCF_004355925.1 Anarrhichthys ocellatus
TCCCCTCGGCTTCAGTGAAATATCTCGTCCTATTTTGACTCGGCACAATTTTGAGGTGTCAGTTTTGTGTAACTGTTCATACAGTCTAGGCCGAGGGAATAGTTTGGCCAAAATGCAAAAAACAAAACAACACTTGATTAACAGTATATGAGACAACTGAATTACTCAGTGGTGCTTGCTAACCCTTCATTCCTTTTATTCTGTTCAACTTCTCTTTTAATAACTCCTTAAGCCTTGACAGCTGGATAGCAACTCCAGTAATTGATAACATGGCTACAGGAGCTTTTTCAAACTCAAAATTCACTTCACAAATGTCAAATAACGTGTGTTGACTTTAAAACTGTCATTTTTCATGTTTGCTTTTGGAGGAGCAGCTGGGTCAGAGACAATGAAACCACTAGCTGTTAAAACATAACAAAATTGATGTGACAGTAGTTTTGTGAACCCCAAACTAATTTGCAATGTGGCAGGCAGTCGGTTGTTCTGACATTGAAATGGGCCTCTAGGTTAGAGGTTGCTTTCAATAATAACAAATAGGATTGCAACATGATATCCTGGTTCTTGCTAATGTAGCATGTTTATTTTTACGGTGTTCTATCGAGCCGCCGCAGACAGCGCGCAAGCTCCGAGCATGTTTGTTTCTGCTCTAAGCGCTGTGAGCTGCATAATTTTCCAAAAACGCCAGAGGGCGTACAAACAAAATGAACTGTGAGCAATCACAAAAATGTGACAGTCATAGTGAGCGCTTCACTACAGCGAGTATAAACTAAGCTTCAGAGTTCAACAAAGGTTGGGGCCTTGGGGCTTTTTTTTGACATCCTGTGGTTTAAAAGTCCCCAGTAATATTTGTCATATCTCATGCTGGGTAATTTCATGTGGTTTCACTGCCCTGTAGGCCATCAAGTGCAAGGCAGCAGTGGCGTGGGAGCCCAACAAGCCTTTGGTGATTGAGGAGGTTGAGGTAGCCCCGCCCCAGGCCAATGAGGTCCGCATCAAGGTGAGAGACGTCCACTAACTATCACTACTTTGGGGTGGCTATGGCTCTGAATGTAGAGCAGATCGTCCTTTAATCACCAAATCCTGCT
>NW_022290406.1:0-1085 GCF_004355925.1 Anarrhichthys ocellatus
ATATCTAAGACATGACCAGTGCATTTTTAATGGGGCTTTTGCAGTTGGTGACATTTGTTGCCATAACATTTGTTTTACGTTTCCAGCTAGCGTCACAATAGGCCATATCTCCCACAAATTGACTGACATCCGACTTACGAATGTACCTCTTGCACTTCCAGTGATTGCAGCTTTTCCTGTCAGGATAGTTTGCAGTTACATTTAGTTTCAGTTCAACATTTTTACAAATTTTCACTGCTGAAGGAGGAGAAGCATAAGAAGATTAGTGACAATTTTTCCTCACTTTTGTGTACTTTATCGCCAAATGATGAACGAGGAAAATATTACCATTGTGAGTTTGAAGAGAACACCAGGGTAAAGTGAAAATCAATTTCTAGTACAGAATACAGATGTATTTTAACAACTCCAAGACTGTGGCCATTTATTCCAATGAAAGTTGCTCACAGAGTACATATGCCAAAGAAGTTTTTCTGCTTCCATGTTTAGCATCCCACTGCATACGTTTTCTAGGTTCTGGGAAAGATTTATAAATAGTAAAAAGGTTCATAATACTACACTCAACAATTTCACTGTAAAACAACGGTAACTTACTGGCAGCAGGGATTCTGAATTTACTGGGTTTCTTTACGGTGAAGCTACTGTAATTTTGGATTACGTTATGTGATAGTAGGATAACTAGGTTTTACAGTGATTTTACGGTATATGCCAGAATGTTACCGTTTATTTACAAAGGGTAATAAAAGCCAATAGTTTTGCATTTAATTCCCAACAAATAAAAGAATCACAATAGACATTCAATACATAATTGTTGCAGTTTAATACATGTTCTTAAGACAAATAATAAAGGGACATTTGTATTACATCACAAAACTCACAATGTACTTCATGTATAGAAGAAAACCTTTAATGACCGGCTTAACTGAACTCATGAGGATAAATTCAGACCAGTAGTGCTGAGATCAAAAAGTGGCCGATCGTATGCTACTGTTGTTCAGCAGTAGGTACCTGTCCCTGGAGTGGTATGCTACTTGTTCAGTGGTAGGTACCTATCCCTCGAGTGGTATGCTGCTGTTGTTCAGTTGTAG
>NW_022290407.1:0-1084 GCF_004355925.1 Anarrhichthys ocellatus
CACACACACACACACACACACACACACACACACACACACACACACAGGCTCTGTTAACTGCTCTTCACCAGGAATTAGGAAACAATGATTCACTGTTCCTCTAATAAGACTCTGGGTAGCTCATATTTGACATGTTTATATGTGTGTGTGCTTACAGCGGTGTGTGTGTGTGTGTGTGTGTGTGTATATATATTCAGGGAGCTTCCAGCGGTACTCCACCCTCTTGACCTGTATTACTGATCCTCCCGTCCATAACCGGTTCTGTCTCTTCACCGACAATGAAGGACCGAGGGAGGCTCGATTACAGATGTTTCCCTCGGGGCCACTGAGAGACGATAGTGAGGCGTTAAGGTGCATTTGCTGAACTACTGTGGATAGTTGTTTTTTTCATTTCATGGTACCATGTGCTCCAACCGATTCCCTCTGTTGTTTTGGTTTTCCGGTTGGCTTTACTAAAGAGGTTTTGGAAATTCTTCCACCGTCTGCCATGGAAATAGTTGTTAGAATTGGAGCCGTTGATCACATCACGTGGTACATTAAGATACTTGTGCTTTGTATAGAATGTGGCATTCATCGGGCATTAACTCATTTAGACATTATCGTGGAGGTTCAGTAGGAGACTTTCCTATAGGCTGCATTACTAGAGATTAACCCAAATCCAGATTTTAAATATTTACATTAAATTTCCCTGATGATAGTAATTACCTGAGCCTCAGTGATGTATTAGGTGATAGTAATTTGAGTTTCAACACTGGGCTTCTGTGTGGACAATACTTCAAACTGTTACTAGAAAGAGGCGGAGTCACATATAAATTGACTGTGTGTGTGTGTGTGTGTGTGTGTATGTATGTCTCTCAAGTACAGCTCTAACTCTAAGGTCTTCAAATCCCCACCATGTTCGTCAGTGCTCAGATAATGATATTACAAAATCAAATTATGTGCAGCTGCATGAGCCATCACATGCAATCACAATGCAGCATGATGCTTTGATAAAGAAGACTAAATGAAATTATGAGCAGATGTATGACCCTTTATATACACACACACACACACACACACACACACACACACACACACACACACA
>NW_022290408.1:0-1084 GCF_004355925.1 Anarrhichthys ocellatus
TCTCTCTCTCTCTCTCTCTCTCTCTCTCTCTCTCTCTCTCTCTCTCTGTTGTAATCTGAGCTTCTCCATTCTTTGTTGACATAGAATGCTGGCCATGCATGGTTTTAGTGAATGTTTGGGAATGCTCTAAGGAGGTGTACTGTCACCCTCCGGTTCGCCATGTTGAGAACCGTTGAGAGGCAATAGAGATGCTCTCAATCTCGTATATATAGCACTTTTAAGGAAAGGTTCTATATACAATGATGCAAATTTGAATTTGTCAACTTAAAAGGTAACCATAATGCAAAGCTGTGTTCAGGACGTGTTTCCACATCCTCCATGTGGCCAGAAAAATCAATATGTTTGAACATTGAAACACATTCTTGCCAATGAATAAACAGGGGCAGCTCTGGTCGGCCCACAATTCTGACACAAAAATATCCTGGCATAGTCCAGGACTGCTGTCCTGCTCTGGGCCCCCTAAACCATTTAGCCACACCTACCCCCAAAGGCACCGCTGCAAATAAAGAAAATATATAATAGACTGGGAAAGAAAATGATATATAAAAAAAATATATTATCTTTGTTATCAGAAACTGATTTAAAGGCTATATGTATCATCATATGACAATGTTTGTGTTTATGTTAATGTCTGTAAATTAAGCTAATTTACAGAACAAAAAGATTCAACTGAGACATGAAAGTATTCTGTAGTACTTCAGCGACCAGGGCACCAAGGCTTGTATCTGCAACGTCATCAAGATGAACAGTCAGCAGGTGCTTCTTTTTGATTTGATTTAAACGAGACCTTGTGGACAGTTTGTGGACTGTGAATATAACTGTATTTTTTTATTCATGCTAAGAACCTTTCTGTTAAAAAGTGATTTAAACTACCTCAGCATTTGGTTGAAGGACGACCTTAACATCCCTGGTTTCAGCCCATAAAACAAGAGCGACGAGGTCAAAAAGTGGCCGATGGTATGCCACTGTGTTCAGCGGCATATACCGATCCCTGGAGTGCTAAACCACTGTGTTTAGCGGTATATACCGATCCCTGGAGTGGTAAGCCACTGTGTTTAGCGGTATATACCGATCCCTGGAGTGG
>NW_022290409.1:0-1084 GCF_004355925.1 Anarrhichthys ocellatus
AATGAAGTATTATATATTTTACAAACCAATTATTAAGGAGTTGTAGAGCATTAATAAGATCATGTAGAAAGTGTTAGTAAATGATTCATAACTTATTTAGATGTACATTATTCATGCATTTATATATGGGACTATGTTAATATATGCTTTATAAACGCGTATTAATACTGCATTTCATGATTAATTCATGATTTATTAAGGTAGTTACTACTCCTTAGTAAAGTATTTTGTGTGACCTCATCTAAAGTGAGGACTATCTATGCCTTACATAGCATTTATAAATGACATTGAAAGGCCAGCAGTGCCTCAAATCACATAGCTTTTGAACAGAAAAGGCAAATAGACAAAACACAAAGTGATCAAGAACATATCAATATTTATTGCAAGATGGAACCAATATACTGTTAAATACAAACCTCTCAGCCATTAATTCATGTAAGAAACAAACAAGCAAAGACATTCTCCTTCAGGAGAACATGGCTGGATAGAAAACATTTGTAAATATACGAGTGGAGTTAACCAGGAGCTTTGCATATTAGTTTACATTTACTTATTTAATTATTCATTTCATACCAAGCATATCGATCTCATTCACATCCACTCCACATATAACAGCTAGTTAGCCACCTGGATTGCTCTATTTACAACGGAGGTGACGCGTTAGCGTGCGCCTGTCTCAGGACCTCTAGTGTTAGCTGGAAGGCGAGCTGGATACTCCTCCATAATGTGTAACGTTACGTGCCAGCAAACTAAGAAACAAACAGACGGCCATTGGAGGCCCGTCAGCAGTCATTCTTTCTGGCCCGGATCCGCGCGTCCTTTCAACTTAGGTTGGAGTTTTCCATCGCGTAAGTGCACTTCTGTATCAGTTATTGAGCGAAACGTTTGTCCCAAAAAAAGTACAATCTTTTCCGTCTGTACAATCTTTTCCGATCGTACTGTAAATGGGTCATAATGTGTGGAGTTTTGTGAAAACTGTGCCATGGAAAACATGGTGATCGCTGAACTAGCAAATAGTGAATTCATAAAATAATTCTTAAAATAATTCAAAAAATGCCATTAAGAATAGAATGGAATGCTGGAT
>NW_022290410.1:0-1084 GCF_004355925.1 Anarrhichthys ocellatus
TCTCTCTCTCTCTCTCTCTCTCTCTCTCTCTCTCTCTCTCTCTCTCTTCGCGTTTCTCACCTCACTCTCGACGCATCTTTTACAGTGACAAGTGATCATATTGCCTGTTATGCCAAATTGACTGGCATAAATATATATTATTTAATTTGAATAAAACACTAACATATCAAGTGCTCCCGCAGACTTTCCGGCAAACCAATGAGATCACTCCAAATGCCCTCGCACGCCCGCACACACAGCGGACACCTGCTGGCGCTGATAACAGCTGCTGTAGGTTTTGGTGACGTCAAAGCCAGATGAAACGAGCGGGCCGTGCTGTTTGCATTGTTGCCTTGCTTACACACATGCGTGTACGCACACACGCAGAGCTTTTCATTCATTACCCGCAGAGACTGAAAAAGAGACACATGTACACACATGAATGAGCATCCATTGACAAAAACAGCCACACAGGGATACGCAACCACTCAATCTCTCTGCCACACACTCCGAGCCTCTGTGTGTGTGTGTGTGTGTGTGTGTGTGTGTGTGTGTGTGTGTGGGGGGGGGTGCGTGAACTCAGCCTTAATCTGCACTCATTTATTCTTCCCATAATCCCAATAACTCCTCATTTATAACAGTAGAGAAGAAACACATTACGTCTAGTTAAAATAAATGTAAATAAAATCAGTAGCACGACTCTTAAGACTTAACGTTGCTTTCTACCGTTCAGTCGTCACCCTCTGGTAAGAGCCTCTCAGAAACTGCAGCACTGATTGGAGCCTATCCTGCTTTCAGAGCCATAATCACAACAGTGATGTGACCACCAGCTCCAATCTCCAGTTTGCAATCATGATTATGATCAACAATATGATTATTATATCAGTAAAAAATATAAGATTTGGACAGAATTTGCTTTGACACACAGAGACTATGTTCATTCAAGCTGAATATTATGTCTGAATGGTGGGAAGAAGTGAATGAAATGTGAAGCTGAGCTATACTGAAATGAGGAAAAAGGTCAGTAGAGAGAGAGGGAGGGATTGAAAGAGTGTGACACACACACACACACACACACACACACACACACACACACACACACACA
>NW_022290411.1:0-1084 GCF_004355925.1 Anarrhichthys ocellatus
CACACACACACACACACACACACACACACACACACACACACACACAGGCTCTGTTAACTGCTCTTCACCAGGAATTAGGAAACAATGATTCACTGTTCCTCTAATAAGACTCTGGGTAGCTCATATTTGACATGTTTATATGTGTGTGTGCTTACAGCGGTGTGTGTGTGTGTGTGTGTGTGTGTATATATATTCAGGGAGCTTCCAGCGGTACTCCACCCTCTTGACCTGTATTACTGATCCTCCCGTCCATAACCGGTTCTGTCTCTTCACCGACAATGAAGGACCGAGGGAGGCTCGATTACAGATGTTTCCCTCGGGGCCACTGAGAGACGATAGTGAGGCGTTAAGGTGCATTTGCTGAACTACTGTGGATAGTTGTTTTTTTCATTTCATGGTACCATGTGCTCCAACCGATTCCCTCTGTTGTTTTGGTTTTCCGGTTGGCTTTACTAAAGAGGTTTTGGAAATTCTTCCACCGTCTGCCATGGAAATAGTTGTTAGAATTGGAGCCGTTGATCACATCACGTGGTACATTAAGATACTTGTGCTTTGTATAGAATGTGGCATTCATCGGGCATTAACTCATTTAGACATTATCGTGGAGGTTCAGTAGGAGACTTTCCTATAGGCTGCATTACTAGAGATTAACCCAAATCCAGATTTTAAATATTTACATTAAATTTCCCTGATGATAGTAATTACCTGAGCCTCAGTGATGTATTAGGTGATAGTAATTTGAGTTTCAACACTGGGCTTCTGTGTGGACAATACTTCAAACTGTTACTAGAAAGAGGCGGAGTCACATATAAATTGACTGTGTGTGTGTGTGTGTGTGTGTGTATGTATGTCTCTCAAGTACAGCTCTAACTCTAAGGTCTTCAAATCCCCACCATGTTCGTCAGTGCTCAGATAATGATATTACAAAATCAAATTATGTGCAGCTGCATGAGCCATCACATGCAATCACAATGCAGCATGATGCTTTGATAAAGAAGACTAAATGAAATTATGAGCAGATGTATGACCCTTTATATACACACACACACACACACACACACACACACACACACACACACACACA
>NW_022290412.1:0-1084 GCF_004355925.1 Anarrhichthys ocellatus
TCTCTCTCTCTCTCTCTCTCTCTCTCTCTCTCTCTCTCTCTCTCTCTGTTGTAATCTGAGCTTCTCCATTCTTTGTTGACATAGAATGCTGGCCATGCATGGTTTTAGTGAATGTTTGGGAATGCTCTAAGGAGGTGTACTGTCACCCTCCGGTTCGCCATGTTGAGAACCGTTGAGAGGCAATAGAGATGCTCTCAATCTCGTATATATAGCACTTTTAAGGAAAGGTTCTATATACAATGATGCAAATTTGAATTTGTCAACTTAAAAGGTAACCATAATGCAAAGCTGTGTTCAGGACGTGTTTCCACATCCTCCATGTGGCCAGAAAAATCAATATGTTTGAACATTGAAACACATTCTTGCCAATGAATAAACAGGGGCAGCTCTGGTCGGCCCACAATTCTGACACAAAAATATCCTGGCATAGTCCAGGACTGCTGTCCTGCTCTGGGCCCCCTAAACCATTTAGCCACACCTACCCCCAAAGGCACCGCTGCAAATAAAGAAAATATATAATAGACTGGGAAAGAAAATGATATATAAAAAAAATATATTATCTTTGTTATCAGAAACTGATTTAAAGGCTATATGTATCATCATATGACAATGTTTGTGTTTATGTTAATGTCTGTAAATTAAGCTAATTTACAGAACAAAAAGATTCAACTGAGACATGAAAGTATTCTGTAGTACTTCAGCGACCAGGGCACCAAGGCTTGTATCTGCAACGTCATCAAGATGAACAGTCAGCAGGTGCTTCTTTTTGATTTGATTTAAACGAGACCTTGTGGACAGTTTGTGGACTGTGAATATAACTGTATTTTTTTATTCATGCTAAGAACCTTTCTGTTAAAAAGTGATTTAAACTACCTCAGCATTTGGTTGAAGGACGACCTTAACATCCCTGGTTTCAGCCCATAAAACAAGAGCGACGAGGTCAAAAAGTGGCCGATGGTATGCCACTGTGTTCAGCGGCATATACCGATCCCTGGAGTGCTAAACCACTGTGTTTAGCGGTATATACCGATCCCTGGAGTGGTAAGCCACTGTGTTTAGCGGTATATACCGATCCCTGGAGTGG
>NW_022290413.1:0-1084 GCF_004355925.1 Anarrhichthys ocellatus
TGCATGTCAGAGCAAATGAGAATCATGAGGTCGAAGGAACTGCCCAAGGAGCTCAGAGACAGAATTGTGGCAAGGCACAGATCTGGCCAAGGTTACAAAAGAATTTCTGCAGCACTCAAGGTTCCTAAGAGCACAGTGGCCTCCATAATCCTGAAATGGAAGAAGCTTGGGACGACCAGAACTCTTCCTAGACCTGGCCGTCCAGCCAAACTGAGCAATCGTGGAAGAAGAGCCTTGGTGAGAGAGGTAAAGAAGAACCCAAAGATCACTGTGGCTGAGCTCCAGAGATGCAGTAGGGAGATGGGAGAAAGTTCCACAAAGTCAACTATCACTGCAGCCCTCCACCAGTCGGGGCTTTATGGCAGAGTGGCCCGACGGAAGCCTCTCCTCAGTGCAAGACATATGAAAGCCCGCATAGAGTTTGCCAAAAAACACATGGACTCCCAGACTGAGAAATAAGATTCTGTGGTCTGATGAGACCAAGATTGAACTTTTTGGCGTTAATTCTAAGCGGTATGTGTGGAGAAAACCAGGCACTGCTCATCACCTGCCCAATACAATCCCAACAGTGAAACATGGTGGTGGCAGCATCATGCTATGGGGGTGTTTTTAGCTGCAGGGACAGGACGACTGGTTGCACTTGAAGGAAAGATGAATGCGGCCAAGTACAGAGATATCCTGGAAGAAAACCTCTTCCAGAGTGCTCTGGACCTCAGACTGGGCCGAAGGTTCACCTTCCAACAAGACAATGACCCTAAGCACACAGCTAAAATAACAAAGGAGTGGCTTCGGAACAACTCTGTGACCATTCTTGACTGGCCCAGCCAGAGCCCTGACCTAAACCCAATTGAGCATCTCTGGAGAGACCTGAAAATGGCTGTCCACCAACGTTCACCATCCAACCTGACGGAACTGGAGAGGATCTGCAAGGAAGAATGGCAGAGGATCCCCAAATCCAGGTGTGAAAAACTTGTTGCATCATTCCCAAGAAGACTCATGGCTGTACTAGCTCAAAAGGGTGCTTCTACTCAATACTGAGCAAAGGGTCTGAATACTTATGACCATGTGATATTTCAGTTTTTCT
>NW_022290414.1:0-1083 GCF_004355925.1 Anarrhichthys ocellatus
ACCGTGTACTTCTGGGCACTCCAGGTAGGTTGCAGTTCTGGAATATGTCTACTGGAGGATAATGGGTTCCTGGTAGCTTCACGTTTGATTCTTCTCAAATCTTTGGCAGTTAATTTGCATCTTTTTTTCTCAACACGTTTACTTTCCCTGTTGACTATTTGCAACAAAACGTTTGATGGTTCTGTGATCAAGCCTCAATATCTTAACAATTTCAAGAGTGCTGTATCCCTCTGAAAGACTTTTACACTAATAGTTGCCCAATAATTGTGCACACATAGATATTCTCCGAAGAAAGCCAAAACCTCTTTTACTTTCTTAAATATTCAGGTTTGAGGTTTATTAACATTTTGGATTGACCGAGAGCACTGTAGTTGTTCAATAAAATGAATCCTCAAAAATACAACTTGCCTACTAATTGTGCACAGAGTAAAGACAATCATCATGTTTGATACAACCAGGGTATCTGCACATCTTATTAATTCCATCAATTCTACATTTTTTGTTTTTATTTTTTTAATTCAATGACTTTTAAGACCTTTTAAATATCTCTAAAATCAATTACATTACTGTTGCAAAATAAATAGAGAAACTATAATACAGTAAGCTGTATCCTGTTGTTGAGTTGTATTGCATTTGAATAACTGAGCTATTCAGTGTACAATAGCTAATATAACTGCCTTCTCGTTAACAAAAATCAAACTGTATGGCGGAGACCCAGTTCAATAGGTAACAATGACCCCCAGCATTTACCATCAAATAAACATAAGAGTGCACTGTAGGGCCCACTTGGGTGCAAAGACACAGGTGCAAACCCCTTTTGGTGGATTTTGGAAAGATAGTACACAGAATTAATGACATTTTACTGCTATGTGAAA
Source organism: Anarrhichthys ocellatus (assembly GCF_004355925.1). Classification (NCBI taxonomy): domain Eukaryota; kingdom Metazoa; phylum Chordata; class Actinopteri; order Perciformes; family Anarhichadidae; genus Anarrhichthys; species Anarrhichthys ocellatus. The sequence goes on from NW_022290414.1 coordinate 876, forward strand.
CGTAATGTAAGGGGGATATCAGTTCAGAGCACTAAAAAACAAATAGTACTAATACAAAACTATATTCCAGTGGTTTCATCTATGTTTGCATAAAGCGGTTGGCTCGGACCGTGCACCTGAGGATAATTGATTGAGTGAAGTTTGAGTTGCACCTATCGCAATGCTTACCTCTAATTAGCCTTGACAAGACTGGTGTCTGAGTCATTGG
>NW_022290416.1:0-1082 GCF_004355925.1 Anarrhichthys ocellatus
AAGCCGACTGACAGCTGATCCAGCTGTGATCAGCTGATCCGCCGTCATCAGAAACCAGTGGCAGGCCGTGCATTTTATACCTCGGCCTTCACTGTTGTCCTGCAGCTGAAATACCATCTTATAACCACATGATGGCACCACATATATTATCAGTTTCTAAGGCTGTAACTATGTACATTGTATGTACTGCTCTGCAGTGTCTTTCCTCGTCTCGGCCCCGTGTCATGGTGCATCTCACTCAGTCAGAATGCCCATATTTGATTGGCTGAGCTGCATCACATGATGTGATTCACTACCTGACATGCCTCTGCTGTTAAGCTTCGTTTCACGATAGTTACGTGCTCGCCCACTGACCAATCACAGCGCACTCTGCACCTCGCAGCAGACACTGAGCTGCACTAATGCTGACGTCATTATAGGCCGGCGAGCAGGCTCTGATACGTCAAAGAATACGCCCAACATGTCAAACTAAAGATCTGATTGGTTGAAGAATATGACAATCAACAATATCGTCCCCGTTCACTTAAACTGCAAATGGATGCAAGCCTCCGTCTGCAGGCCTGGGTCTCTGTTCTTACCAAGGGTACATCCCAAGTCTATTAATTCTCATTTCCTCGCTTCTCGATCCTCGCTTGAACCGGAAGTTGTTCTGCGACACCATATTGACGGCCGTCCCAAAGCTCTTATTTAGCTCTGAGGAGAGAGGATCGAGGAGAGAGGAGGGATCTCTGAGGAGCCATGAGCGAGGACCCATGAGAACAGACGTCCAGGAAGTCTTTTAACGGCCGACACGCCCCCTCATTGTTCATCAGTCATGTGATTGGACGCTGCAGCCGATCGGACTGATGAGATTTTTTTCAACATGTAAACAGTGAAGACGGATCACAGAATAATCTCAAGCTTTATATTTGATTCGTTTTCTGATTGAACATCTGGTTTAAATAAATGTTCATTGTAGACTGAACAACAAAAGGACCACAAACAACTTTCTTCATTTATTAGAAAGATTTGTGTTTTCATGATCTGAACTTTTATTATGGAAACAATTAAAGTCAGAGGGAACTGGAGAGACGAAACACTTA
>NW_022290417.1:0-1082 GCF_004355925.1 Anarrhichthys ocellatus
TTTTTTAACTGGCTATCTTTAAATCATATCACAGTGAGAAAACAACCGTGACACTCCCATGTTCTTTGTTTGATAAACAGCTGTCAGATTCTCAGAGGAGCGAATGAAGAAGTCAGAGCATTCCTGTATGTGTGTGTGTGTGTGTGTGTGTGTGTGAGCATTACTGATGCAAACCATGTTTGAGACCACCGTCGTGTCAAACACTCACACTGTCTGCTTGTTTAACTCATTATCTCCACACTGCCACACTAGTCCCCAGAAAAGAGTGATAATCTGAGAGATGTGTGACAGGATTCAGCGCTGTGTGTTTGATTCAGTGTGTCCAGAACCACACCGCCTCTGTTTCAATTATAGAAAACCAATTTGACCTCAACACTATCTCAACTATATTTATTTCCTGTCAAATCACACCCTTACAAAATTGGGATTTCTTAATAAATTCTTCTAAAATATTCTGAAAATATTCTATAATCTGCACATCTCAAGGAAAACAATTTGCCTTCAGGTTTATTTCTGTTTCTTTCCGACAGTCATCTTATGAGACGATGAGGGGGAAGACGAGAGACGCCTCGGAGATGAAGATGTGCAGTAGAAGTGTTGTCGTGACAGCTCCTGTCACTCTTTGGTCTTTTGGCCCCGAGAACAAGAAGCCATGAAAACCCTCGCGGCTGTGATGCCCCGAACATCTCCGTGTTTTTAAGTGTCTTATATACGCTGCTGTCAGCTCGTTTTAAAGGAGACAGGAATCAGTCATGAGTGTGAGCGCTGAAGATGACATGTTTGAAGATTTGATTCCATCTAATGGGGAGTTTTATGTCAAAACCAACAGTCGTCTAATCGACTCTGACTTTTAGAAGAACGTTGGCCGAGGTCTCTAAAGTCACGTCTGTTGTTTCTTTAAGAATTTGGGTCGTGGAGAGAAATGTGTCTAAAATTGATCATCAAACTGTCCACAATCCACACAGTGCAGGTCACACAAACAAGATACACTGCTACATACTGCTGCTTCTGTCTGATGTAACCAGGCGGTAACCTCTGTGTTAAAGCTGCATTCTCTCTAGTGTCCACCAGGGGGCGACTCC
>NW_022290419.1:0-1082 GCF_004355925.1 Anarrhichthys ocellatus
AAACATAACTAAGTAGTTTAGTTTTCTAAAACTAACTAAGTAGTTTTATTGTCTGAACCTGACTAAGTAGTTTTGTCATCTAAACCTAACTAAGTAGTTTAGTTGTCTAAACATAACTAAGTAGTTTAGTTTTCTAAAACTAACTAAGTAGTTTTATTGTCTGAACCTAACTAAGTAGTTTTGTTGTCTAAATCGAACTAAGTAGTTTTGTCATCTAAACCTAACTAAGTAGTTTTGTTGTCTAAACATAACTAAGTAGTTTTGTTGTCTAAACATAACTAAGTAGTTTAGTTTTCTAAAACTAACTAAGTAGTTTTATTGTCTAAATCGAACTAAGTAGTTTTGTCATCTAAACCTAACTAAGTAGTTTAGTTTTCTAAAACTAACTAAGTAGTTTAGTTGTCTAAATCGAACTAAGTAGTTTTGTCATCTAAACCTAACTAAGTAGTTTTGTTGTCTAAACATAACTAAGTAGTTTAGTTTTCTAAAACTAACTAAGTAGTTTAGTTTTCTAAAACTAACTAAGTAGTTTTATTGTCTGAACCTAACTAAGTAGTTTTGTTGTCTAAATCGAACTAAGTAGTTTTGTTGTCTAAATCGAACTAAGTAGTTTTGTTGTCTAAACCTAACTAAGTAGTTTTGTCATCTAAACCTAACTAAGTAGTTTAGTTTTCTAAAACTAACTAAGTAGTTTTATTGTCTGACCCTAACTAAGTAGTTTTGTTGTCTAAACATAACTAAGTAGTTTTATTGTCTAAATCGAACTAAGTAGTTTTATTGTCTAAATCGAACTAAGTAGTTTTGTCATCTAAACCTAACTAAGTAGTTTAGTTTTCTAAAGCTAACTAAGTAGTGTTATTGTCTGAACCTAACTAAGTAGTTTAGTTGTCTGAACCTAACTAAGTAGTTTTGTTGTCTAAATCTAACTAAGTAGTTTTGTCATCTAAACCTAACTAAGTAGTTTAGTTGTCTAAAACTAACTAAGTAGTTTTATTGTCTGAACCTAACTAAGTAGTTTTGTTGTCTAAACCTAACTAAGTAGTTTAGTTGTCTAAACATAACTAAGTAGTTTAGTTTTCTAA
>NW_022290420.1:0-1082 GCF_004355925.1 Anarrhichthys ocellatus
TCCAGAGACATGGTGGCCAGGATTAAAGGTGTGTTCTGGAACGTGGCAGTAGAAAGGACTAGCAGAGGAATACAGTAGGCAATAGACAATTTCACCTGGCCAATGACAAACAGGAAGAGCAGGACAGAGGACAAGAGCTGGAGAGCGTCATTAGTCAGCATGTAGGCAAACAGGATGTAACGGGTGGAGTCCAGGTACTGCCTGTGAGATGCAAAGATGTGCAGCATGACAGCAATGCAGTAGAGGAAGATGCAGAAGACGGGGATAACCACACACACCTTGATGATCACAGACAGGCTGTTGGAGGTCGTTGCATTGCCTGGAAATTCAGTCAAATTATGCATTTTTCAACTGAGCACTAGAGCCAACCTGTTAAAGAGAAACAAGTTTAACGTCAAGACACCCACTAAAATACATCCTAAAATATACAGGTATTTTTTGATAATTTAATTAGGATTAGAATAAGCATACAATTGAGCTAATGACATAAAAGAGCAACACAAATGCTTGATAATTGAGAAAGAACCCTCACAAAACAACAAAACATACTATTTTGTCTTTTTCTACTATTTGCACTTTCACTTAGTACACATTCAACCTTCAGAATAAAAGAGCCTTACACTCACCTAAGAATGTCTTCATCAGTCAGAAGAAAAGCTTTGGATTGCTGTACTTCTTATCATACAGCTTAAATGTACAACATCTTTGGGATGTTCTGCCTCTTATCTCAAGTGTTTGGCCCAATTCCTCCAGAGACACATTATTTACGTGCTATCGTCATGCAGCATGACGTTTCTCATTGATGAAGATTTCAGTGGGGATATGGGATCCTGTTGCAGTATGGAAGCAGTTCAGCAGACAAGTTCACAATGTATGACATAAAAATAACCTGTTTTGATTAAAGGGGCCCGTATAAAAGCAAAGCCCCTTTTTAAATTCTTATTCTTCAGCTGACATCTAATATTCCCATGCGTACTCTTTTAAAATCAGACAAACACCAGTTCGTATTTGGAACCACGGCTTCAAGGTGACTCATTGCTGACACTGGCAACCCGGGATCTTTCTCCATTTATTCCAAATTT
>NW_022290421.1:0-290 GCF_004355925.1 Anarrhichthys ocellatus
ATCTGTCTATCTATCCATCTATACATCTATCTATCCATCTATCTATCCATCTATCTATCTATCTATCTATCTATACATCCATCTATCTATCGATCTATCCATCTATCCATCTATCTATCCATCCATCTACCTATCTATACATCTATCTATCTATACATCTATCTATCTATACATCTATACATCTATCCATCCATCTATCTATCTATCTATCCATCTATACATCTATCTATCCACCTATCTATCTATACATCCATCTATCTATCCATCTATCTATCTATCTATCCATCTAT
>NW_022290421.1:792-1082 GCF_004355925.1 Anarrhichthys ocellatus
ATCTGTCTATCTATCCATCTATACATCTATCTATCCATCTATCTATCCATCTATCTATCTATCTATCTATCTATACATCCATCTATCTATCGATCTATCCATCTATCCATCTATCTATCCATCCATCTACCTATCTATACATCTATCTATCTATACATCTATCTATCTATACATCTATACATCTATCCATCCATCTATCTATCTATCTATCCATCTATACATCTATCTATCCACCTATCTATCTATACATCCATCTATCTATCCATCTATCTATCTATCTATCCATCTAT
>NW_022290422.1:0-1082 GCF_004355925.1 Anarrhichthys ocellatus
GTGCGTGCGTGCGGCGCGTGATGGATCAGTGATTAAATAAATAATGGTAACCTTTCCTGTAACCTTTCCCCCTTCCTCCTCCTCCCCAACCCCCGTCTGACCTTACAAGACCCATGCACATTAAAGACTTCTCTCTGTTCCTTCATCTCTCTTTTCTTCCTCTTCATCTTCATCTCTTTTACATAACTCTATCATTCTCCCATTCTCATGCATTTGTCAGGTGTATTCCTTTAATTCAGAAAGTGTTTGATGCGTTTTCTCTAATACTGACATATGTAACTCACAGCAAATGTTACATGAGTAGAGTAGAGTTGTCAAAGGTTGTACTCAAGTGAAAGTATTGTTGCTTTATAACAGTAAGTACTTGAGTAGGAAAAAGAGCTCAAATGTGGCCAGAGATTTCAGTTCTTTCAGCGAACTAAACCAAACTAAAAAGTTGAGCTCACAGTTTATTCTTGATCTTGGAGCAAACAAAACAATTTCAACTCAATGTGCACTCACTTATCTGAGGAAATATAACAGCCAAGAAGAAGCAAAGCAATAATATATTTTCAGTCATGATCAGCAACGTTTTTACTTTATTGGCCTAGTACTCGTCAGTGTCTTCATTTTTCTCTTTTCAGCCACTTCTCACTAGTTTTCTTTCTCTGCTTCTTCCTCCTCATCTCTGTGATTATCCAGTCTCAAACTAACTCTCTTCCTACGGGTCTCTGTTTCTGTTTCCATGTGTGGTTGTCTGTGTGTCTGTGTATCTGTGTGTGTGTGTGTGTGTGTGTGTGATCTTTAAGATCTGCCGGTTCAAACGACTACTCACACCACGCCTTGCCACTGAACTCACCAAGAGGTCGCTGAGACACCCGAATGTGTGTGTGCAAGTGTGAGTGTGTTTTTGCGTTTGTGCACGTGAGCTGACTCCCTGCTCTCCTGCTCTAATACCCTGAGGACCTTTGGTTCCTTAACTATAGGAGGTCCTAAGCAACCAGCCCACACACACACACACACACACACACACACACACACACACACACACACAACCACACACACACACACACACACACACACACACACACACACACACACAC
>NW_022290423.1:0-277 GCF_004355925.1 Anarrhichthys ocellatus
TGTATGTGTATATATATATGTATATATGTATGTATGTGTATATATATATGTATATATGTATGTATGTGTATATATATATGTATGTATGTGTATATATATATGTATGTATGTGTATATATATGTATGTATGTGTATATATATGTGTATATATATATGTATATATGTGTATATATATATGTATGTATGTGTATATATATATGTATGTATGTATGTGTATATATATATCTATGTATGTATGTATGTGTATATATATATGTATATATGTATGTATGTGTAT
>NW_022290424.1:0-1081 GCF_004355925.1 Anarrhichthys ocellatus
CGGTTGAGGAGCTGTGGTTGCCGGTTGAGGAGCTGTGGTTGCCGGTTCAACATCTAACATGTTTCCTCCTGTGTGTTCAGAAGATGGAGGAGGACGACGGTGTGATCCAGTCTGATGACACAGACACTAACTGTGAGTACTCATGATGTGTATTTTCTATGTTTCAGTATCACAATTCATAAACATGTACTCCTTTGCGCTCAGGCTCTCTGGTCGTCAACGGCAACACTTCCTGCTCCACAGCCAACAGCAAAGCGAGCTCAGACTCCACCTGTTCCTGGTTGGACGACAGGTGTAATGGCCACGCCCCCGGACGGTTCTCCAGCCCCACCTCCGGCCTATCGGGCTTCTCCAGCTCTGTGATGTCAGCGACGTCTGAATCAGCACTTTCTACTCAGTCAGGATACTCGAGTGGACGAGATGGTAAGAAAATACTATGGAGTATACTACAGTGTATACAGTACACACAGTATATATACACAAATAAACTACAGTGTATACAGTACACAGATACAATATAATAGTGATATAATTTAAATAAGTTATAATAATAATAATAATAATAATAATAATAATATTATGATAATGAAGTAACATTTGTGTGTTTCAGTGTTCAGTGCCACAGACTTCGTCCTCAGTCCTCTGGATCCTCAGAATGGAAACAAGCTCAGAGTGAAGATCGCTGATTTAGGAAATGCATGCTGGGTGGTGAGACATCTTCATCACTCTTCCTCTGTAGAGTCAGTATGAACCAATCAGACGTCTCCTCTTCTGAGGGTGCTTCTCAAGTCTCTTAATTGCATCCCCGTTTCCCTGACTTGGGTCCTTTCCTTGCGTCTTAGTCCCTCCCACCAGGGATGCATGGAGGAAACCATGCGAGGAGAGAGGAACGAGGAAATATGTTTTAGGAGACATGACACGTCCTTTCCTCAGCTGCGTCACGTGAAGCGACGTCTGTTTCTGATGACGGTGCTGATGATCACAGCTGATCAGCTGTCAGTCGGCGTTAACAGCTGGAGAGACTTTTGATAAGTTAGTGTGTGTTCACATGATCACTGTACTTAATAACAGTAACTAATAA
>NW_022290425.1:0-1081 GCF_004355925.1 Anarrhichthys ocellatus
ACACACACACACACACACACACACACACACACACACACACACACACACAGATAGCTGTGGGTGTTGACCAGCTATACAGGGAGGTGAGGTGGAGACCAGAGAGACTGTAAGTTAGACCAGCATCATTTATGAGACATTTTCTGACCAGATCAAATCATTCGATGGAATCATCTTTGATCACAAAGCAAAGCAGCGTTCTCCTGTAGAGTTCAGTTTGATTCTATAAATCATTCTGTTAAGAAATTAAAAACTGGATTCAAAGTGCTAACATTTGAGGGAATGGAGTGAACACATGAGGAAGTTATTGTTATGATATAATCCTCTTCCAGAGATAAAACCGCTCGACAAATAACGAGGTTTTCAATAATTCAACGGTAAAAATATGTCTTGAGCAAACTGAAAACTATAATAATAATAATGATGATACGACTACATTTTATTTAAAAGCTTAAAGTGCTTTACAAAGGTTAAAGAGACGATATAAAGAGAGTAGACGCTGAAACAGTGAGATATGAAAACAGAATAATAATAATTGTGAATTTGTATGAAAGGGATAATGCTCGCTAACAAAACATTTATAACTTAGAAATCATTCAACACAATGTGAGGTATCATCACCAACTCTTCATGAGGGCTGAAGAGACGACGAGAGAAAAGTTGGAGAATAAAACAGATTAAAGGAGGAAGAGGGAAAAAGATGGGGAGGTGAAGGGAGAAGAGCTATCGTAGTGATGGAGGTGAAGAGGAGGAGATGAGAACATGAGGCTGGAGGAAGAGTAAAAGGAGAGACACGCTTGACATCACCTCAGTTCTTCTTCTTCTGTTTATTATGAGAGACGTTCATTCAATCAGCCACAGCCTCTGAATGTGACGTCTTCAATAAGACAGATAACGTGTTCCCTCTCACGCCTTCAGCTTCTGATCAGTTCTATTCATCTTTCACTTTATATGCTGCTGGATTTATTCAAAACAAAATTAAAAAGATAAAACAGAACGACAGAAAGCAGGAATGTGTCTGTTCTCACTCCTCTACTCAGTGTGCACCTCCTCCTTCCTCTACACACAGGGTGCACCTCCTCCT
>NW_022290426.1:0-1081 GCF_004355925.1 Anarrhichthys ocellatus
TATATATATATATATATATATGTATATATTATAATAATACAACAATCATAATAACACAGAGTCTGAAACATGTAATGAAGCATTAGCTGTGCAGTGTGGCATCGTGAGAAGAACAGACACAAACTGACTGAAGCACATTCACAGCAGACATCTGTAAATGTCACAGCAGGTGTAATTAATGACATTAAGGATTGCTCCTTCTGCCAGCTCTGACTCAGCGTCGTGTCGCACAGGATCCATTAAATGCTACTGAGCGACCTTTAATGTAATCAGTTACAGCTGTAGGGAGATGAGACGCTTGATCAGATCCAAAAGGTTGCAGGTTGACTTGCTAACATGTTAATACGTCCCATCATGTACACTTACATGTGACTGAGCCGGAGCACAGAGAGGCCGTGACAAGCAGCCGTCACTGAGGAGACAATCACACACATGAATGGTGAGGCAGCTAAAGCACAGCTGCAGCAGTGCTACAGGCTCTGTGTGTGCGTGTGTGTGTGTGTGTGTGTGTGAGAGAGGAGCATTGCTACAGGCTCTGTGTGTGTGTGTGTGTGTGTGTGTGTGTGTGTGTGTGAGAGAGGAGCAGTGCTACAGGCTCTGTGTGTGTGTGTGTGTGTGTGTGTGTGTGTGTGTGTGTGTGTGAGAGGAGCAGTGCTACAGGCTCTGTGTGTGTGTGTGTGAGAGGAGCAGTGCTACAGGCTCTGTGTGTGTGTGTGTGTGTGTGTGTGTTGTATACAAACACAGCCTCTGAGTCTGACTGTTGAGCTCCAGATCCCATAATTCTATTCTGCACAAACAAGACAGTTTCCACCTCCCCTAAAAAAACTCCTATAAAAGTTTCACACCTCCCGTCTCTAACCCAGTTCCCTCACATAGACTGTGAGTAAAGCAGACGACGTCACCGTGACGTCACTTGTTGGTTTGTGGACTGATGTTATGAAGCCTCGAGTTTGGCATCTTGTTTCCTTAAGACCAGAAGTGACACGAGAGGGTGGAGCTAAGTACAACCAAAGTACAACCAAACACCATGGTAGCAACCTGTCAATCACCGTGTAGCCCCGCCCTAAAGCATCCCCTGCTT
>NW_022290428.1:0-1081 GCF_004355925.1 Anarrhichthys ocellatus
CCTGATGACCGAGCTCCTTACCCTATCTCTAAGGCTGAGCCCGGCCACCCTACAGAGGAAACTCATTTCGGCCGCTTGTAGCCGCGACCTTGTCCTTTCGGTCACGACCCAGAGTTCGTGACCATAGGTGAGGGTAGGAACGTAGACCGAGTGGTAAATTGAGAGCTTTGCCTTCCGGCTCAGCTCCCTCTTCACCAAGACGGTCCGGTGCAGCGCCTGCTTTACTGCTGCAGCTGCACCGATCCGTCTGTCGATCTCCCGCTCCATCTTACCCTCACTCGTGAACAAGACCCCGAGATACTTGAACTCCTTCGCTTGAGGTAGGCACTCCGTCCCCACCTGGAGGGAGCAATCCACCGGTTTCCGGCAGAGCACCATGGCCTCAGATTTGGAGGTGCTAACTCTCATCCCCGCCGCTTCACACTCGGCTGCAAACCGCCCCAGTGAAACAGCAGAGAGGCGATCCCGAGACCCGAGACCCCCGAACCTGATGTTCCGAACCCGACGATCCCGACGTTCTCCACCCCCCGGCTGCGCCTAGATATCCTGTCCATGAAAGTCACAAACAGGACCGGAGACAAAGGGCAGCCCTGGCGGAGGCCAACACCCACCGGGAACTTGTCTGACTTATTGCTGACAATGCGGACACAGCTCCTACTGCAGTCGTACAGAGACCGGATCGCTCGTTGTAATGGGTCCGGCACCCCATACTCCCGCAGCACCCCCCACAAGAACCCCCGAGGGACCCGGTCAAAAGCCTTCTACAAGTCCACAAAACACATGTAGACTGGTTGGGCAAACTCCCAGAACCCCTCCAGTAGTCTTGCGAGGGTAAAGCGCTGGTCCACTGTTCCACGGCCGGGACGGAATCCGCATTGCTCGTCTTGAATCTGAGGTTCGACAAACGGTCGGAGCCTCCTTTCCAGCACCCTGGCATAAGCCTTCCCCGGGAGGCTGAGTAGTGCGATACCCCGGTAATTCGAGCACACTCTCCGGTCCCCCTTTTTGAAAATGGGAACCACCACCCCGGTCTGCCAGTCCATGGGCACTGATCCCGACCCCCATGCGACATTGAAGAGGC
>NW_022290430.1:0-1080 GCF_004355925.1 Anarrhichthys ocellatus
GAATTGATATTTTTCCAAATGCCGTGTCAAAACAGATAAAACACACCTTGGTTACCTTTAATTTGATTCCCACACTCAACCTCTGGATTTCTGCCATAAGACCTGAAGCTATCTTGGTCCACAGCCAGTGATGTTTGGATCTCACTTGTTGTGTTTGCTTGAACCTGAATCATTATCCTTGTGACGGGCAAGTCTCAGTCTCAAAGACCCAAATAAGTCCAGCACTTCAAGTCAATGTCTGTCCTGCTGACGAGAACATAGTAACCTTTCTGAAAAGCACTGCATCTCTCTGAGGCTGTGTTTGGTTGTTATCCAACAAGCACATAAGCATCCAAGCTGTGTGCCTCTCTCTCTCTCTCTTCTCCCTCTGTCTCCCTCTCTCTCTAGGTCAGGGGTATTCAATTACAGTTCAGCGAGGTCCATTCAGAGAGAATTTCCTCATGCAAAAGTCCGGAACATCACAGTAATATCTAACTTGCGCTATGATTTAGTCCCATATATATTGAAGTAGCCAACAGTTGTATCAACGTCTGTATGTAGTCAACAACTGCCTGTCAATTCAAATAAAGAAATTTCAATTGAATAATATGTCAACAATATTTATCGTCAGATTTCAAATTGAACTGGATGAATTATAAATACACAATCTAATAATAAATAAATGTTCTCTCGCTTCAAGTAAAATAAGGGCTGGATTAAAGAGTAAATTACATTACAGAAAGTACTTCATTTTAGAAAAATGTATTTAATTGAATTGCCCTGAATTGTGTTGATTTAGTGTTTTCTGTGCATGCATTACACTAACAAACTTAGTTTGTCCTTTACTACTTTATTGACTTGGAAGCTAAAAAGTACATCAAATTCCAAAATTTGTATTTAAAGGAGACGCGTCATACTGCCTGTATAGAATCACAAGCACCTGCTACCTGGAAGGGGATCCGATCATTTAAACCACTATAGAGGCCAACACAGTGTACTCAGACAAAATGTGACCTTTGACTTTATAAATAACCCATTTCGAAACATTCTTTTCTCCTACAAAATTACATTCCAATATCATTAAACTGCAATTTCAATTAC
>NW_022290432.1:0-1080 GCF_004355925.1 Anarrhichthys ocellatus
TGAAGATCGATGGACCAAAACGTCTCTGAATGCGAATGAAGAAGACAGTGTGTTGACAGTTTTTATTTCTCTATTGAGTTTGAAAAAGTGATATATATATATGAAACATATGCATATATCAGGGGTCAGCAACATTTTCTATCCAAAGAGCCATTTTGCCCTATTTTCCACCAAATAAAATTTGTCTTGAGCCGCAAAAGCTATTTGATATCATAGCTTATAAAGTTGTGTCTATAGTTATATTATATATACAACAACTATAGTTAGTTGTATTTATGAAAACATAGAGCAAGAATAAAGACAATTCTTGACATTGTTTTGCAATTTTATCTGTTATAACAATATCAAACTCTTATGAAGAGGAGAGTTTGCTGCAGCAGCTTAGAATTCGCTCATCTCCAGCATGACACTTTTCAGCACATGCTGTGTGCTTGTTCTGGAAGCATACAGGTAAGCCAGCATTGTTGGCAGTGAAAGCAAATGAAGACGTCCACGCAGAGTTAAACTCTATTTTCCTCCATGACTTTTCTTTTTTTGGATATATCCATTGATAGTTTACAGAGGGCATCGGTCTGAAAATCATGATTAGCCCCCTGCAGGGAAAAGCGCTTGACAGGGGTAGAGGATTTAACTGCCTGTTATAAGGGAATGCCATTTCGAGGACGAAATGGTCCTCGAAATGGCTGATTTTGAGTTATAAGGTAACATGCAAAATAATTCATCAAATTGGTCAAACAGTCTGGGAATGTGTTATAGTTGAAACGGGACACTCCCCTTGATGACTTGAATGGACACATGGAGCAATAAGTCTGCAGACCCTCTGGAAAATGATCTCCTGTTAGCAGCATGCTAATGAATTGAATCCAATTGCACCTTGAAGAGGGTCCTCTTGTGTCCATCATATGTCAATTTTATAACAACAAGCCATTTACAAGTGTTTTATTGCACCCAACAGAAATGATTCCAACCCAAACAGCACAAATGTCCCCGAGTGGCCGTAAGCCATTTTTCCCAGTCTTTTCTCATAATTTTACACTTTAAATCAAAGTAGAGATTTGAATCCTTTTCCCCTTCAAAGAG
>NW_022290433.1:0-1079 GCF_004355925.1 Anarrhichthys ocellatus
TCACAGGTCTTAACCCCTGATGGTCCCACTCCCTCACAGGTCTTAACCCCTGATGGTCCCACTCCCTCACAGGTCTTAACTCCTGATGGTCCCACTCCCTCACAGGTCTTAACCCCTGATGGTCCCACTCCCTCACAGGTCTTAACTCCTGATGGTCCCACTCCCTCACAGGTCTTAACTCCTGTCTCAGCTGTGCTTCAGCATTCCATGTTTCATACATATAACTGTAGCCCAAAATAATGTCGCCTGAGTTCTTTTGAAATTCCAACTTCACATGAGCTACATATGGAAGTATGGTTCCATGAGTTCTGGCAGACCTCCAGAGACTGTAAGCACGTCTGTGGTCTACAGGAAGAATGAAACCGAACTCTTCGGAGTCAACAGGACGTGGACTTGTACTTTGCAGGTGTGGAAGGAAATACTGCAAATTTTATTTTATCCAGGCAACAGAATTACTGGATTTTTATGCTATGAGCGTCATATAATTCCGTGGACGGGTTTGCATTGGAGTGGGTTGAAAGTGTCTGATGCAGATGCTAAAGGATGCCTCGGTGCGTTGGTGCTGACTAAGCGTTGGTATTTGACGAGTTGGGAGAGTCGGTTATACATGACATCCATCGCACCTCTGTCTGTTCTGGTTCGAGACATCACCCTCCTGAGGTTTCTCTCTTTGTGTCCAACGGCGTGCAGATTGAGACAAATCTGTGATAATGGCTTCGTAAGTAAAGCCGGCTTGACGTGACGATGTTGGCTTTGTATACGTTTAACAGGAGATCAAAACGAACAAACTAAAACCATTTAAATGGGTAGATGTGAAATTGAAGCCAGTAAATGACTTTTGCACTTTTATATTGAAGACAATTGTTAGATGTAGGTATTGTTTAGAGGATAAAGACATCTGCAGACAAGTCAACACTCTGCTGAGCACCGGCTCGGATGTGATGTGACGGCCACCAGGCGTACACCCTGACATGAATGGCCGATGTTAAAGCGAGAGGCAGTAATTACGTCAAGAAACAAGCTGCCTACGCTCACACACACACACACACACACACACACACACACACACACACACACAC
>NW_022290434.1:0-1079 GCF_004355925.1 Anarrhichthys ocellatus
CTTTTTCAGTCCACTAGATGGTGCTGAGTTATTTTCTGGTGAGGTCAGCAAAGGTCCCGGGGCAGCGTGATTGGTAGGAAGTTGGTCAAAACAAAGATGGAGACATCTGGCCTCACAACGGGGTTAAATCTGCCAACAGTAGCCAGGCTCATGGGGAGAGTGCAGCGCATAACTGTCTCTCTGCCCTTAACGTCCACGCATTGCAACTTATACTGAGTTATATAACTCTTATATCCTACTTATACAAGTTATAGTTCATATACTGAGTCCACACGTTTGCATTTAGTTAAGTTGGACTATGTAGTAATACAAACAGTTCAGTTTGTCAGGTTCATGCAACATTTATGACATTGTTGGTCAGTCTGTCTGCTTGACAATCCTATTTTGCTGCAATAAAAATGATTGAAGTGAGATGAACAGACTGAAAACTTTATCTTATTAGATAAAACATATTGACACAGTTTTCCTTTGGAGACATAATTTGAAGTTGAAAAAAGTAATAAATCGCAATATAGGCCTATGTTATCGCAATACTCAGAATATCGTGATAATATCGCAGTATCGTGATAATATCGTATCGCGGATCTCTGGTGATTCCCACCCCTAATGAATATAAGTTCATATTTGGAGATATACTGACTCTACCGTCCAGGTCCGTTTGGGAGTATATCTGCTTTAAACTTAGGAACATTCATCTACTGATCAATATTTTCTTGCTCTATGTAAATTCATTATTTATGAATTCTTCCCTTTGAAACATCATCATCATCATCATCATCATCATCATCATCATCATCATCATCACGGTTGTGTGATTTCTTACCCGTCTTTGCAATAACTCTCTCCGAGTCACCTTAGAGCACATAAATGAGCTCATCAGTGGTGTTGTTTGTTCCACTCCTGTAACCTCGCTGTACAAAGCCTTTTAACAAATCCCCTGCCAGGCAGAACTGCTTCACAATAGAGGGGCCATTTTGAGTGGATGAATGCAGGCTCTGTGCAGTCCAGCGGCTCCCTGGCTCCGTGGAACACACCGTCCTCCACAAGTGCCCCCCCCCCCCCCCCCCCCCCCCCCCCCC
>NW_022290435.1:0-1079 GCF_004355925.1 Anarrhichthys ocellatus
TCACAGGTCTTAACCCCTGATGGTCCCACTCCCTCACAGGTCTTAACCCCTGATGGTCCCACTCCCTCACAGGTCTTAACTCCTGATGGTCCCACTCCCTCACAGGTCTTAACCCCTGATGGTCCCACTCCCTCACAGGTCTTAACTCCTGATGGTCCCACTCCCTCACAGGTCTTAACTCCTGTCTCAGCTGTGCTTCAGCATTCCATGTTTCATACATATAACTGTAGCCCAAAATAATGTCGCCTGAGTTCTTTTGAAATTCCAACTTCACATGAGCTACATATGGAAGTATGGTTCCATGAGTTCTGGCAGACCTCCAGAGACTGTAAGCACGTCTGTGGTCTACAGGAAGAATGAAACCGAACTCTTCGGAGTCAACAGGACGTGGACTTGTACTTTGCAGGTGTGGAAGGAAATACTGCAAATTTTATTTTATCCAGGCAACAGAATTACTGGATTTTTATGCTATGAGCGTCATATAATTCCGTGGACGGGTTTGCATTGGAGTGGGTTGAAAGTGTCTGATGCAGATGCTAAAGGATGCCTCGGTGCGTTGGTGCTGACTAAGCGTTGGTATTTGACGAGTTGGGAGAGTCGGTTATACATGACATCCATCGCACCTCTGTCTGTTCTGGTTCGAGACATCACCCTCCTGAGGTTTCTCTCTTTGTGTCCAACGGCGTGCAGATTGAGACAAATCTGTGATAATGGCTTCGTAAGTAAAGCCGGCTTGACGTGACGATGTTGGCTTTGTATACGTTTAACAGGAGATCAAAACGAACAAACTAAAACCATTTAAATGGGTAGATGTGAAATTGAAGCCAGTAAATGACTTTTGCACTTTTATATTGAAGACAATTGTTAGATGTAGGTATTGTTTAGAGGATAAAGACATCTGCAGACAAGTCAACACTCTGCTGAGCACCGGCTCGGATGTGATGTGACGGCCACCAGGCGTACACCCTGACATGAATGGCCGATGTTAAAGCGAGAGGCAGTAATTACGTCAAGAAACAAGCTGCCTACGCTCACACACACACACACACACACACACACACACACACACACACACACAC
>NW_022290437.1:0-1078 GCF_004355925.1 Anarrhichthys ocellatus
GTCTCCAGCAGGTCCTGTGTTTCTTTCAGAGCTGCTGCGATCCTGTTCGTCTCCGCTCTCTGTTCGTCCATCTCGGCTTTATAGAAAGCCTGAGCTTTTTCCAGCTTCTGTTTTACTGCTTCCTGCTCTTGTGCGCGAATGGATGCGATGACCTGCACCTGGGAGTGAAAGTGGTCACAGTTCTTTTGCTGGCGTGCTTTGAGGGAGGACTTCTCCTCTTGCCATTGTAGTTGACCATTTTTCAGCTCCTGTTCGGCGTTATGAAGAGCCTCCTTGAGCTGACTGATGACATCTAAGTGTTTATCAACAGTAGCCTGAGAGAGGTTCTTAGATACCTCCATCTCCCCCTCGGTGGACTTGGCGGTTTTGTTCTTTTCGTGGAGAACATCTAGAAAATGTTGAAGACAATCTTCATCAATTTCTAGGAGGACTCTGTCCTTAGTTGTTGTTTGGGTGAGCCTCGCCTCGCTGTCCAACAGTTCACATCTTACTTGTTCCTCCAATGAACTGAGGTAAAAATTCATTGGAGGTTCAACCTCTTTGGAATTTAATTCCATCTTTGAACCAACTTGGTTTCTGGTGTGAAATACTGTACGAGAGTTTTCCATTGCAATTGTCAAATGTGTTTCTGAACCAACTTGATGAGTGCTTTGAAAAACTGTACGAGAGTTTTCCAATGCAATTGTCAAGTGTGTATCTGAAAGAATTTGATGAGTGCTGTGAAAAACTGCAGGAGAGTTTTCAATGTAATTGTCTCGTGTATGTTGATGTCCGCTCTCAAATGTGTGAGGGAATGTACAGGGATATATAGACTTAACATCAAAGCCACAGAATTTGTGATGTCATCATGAGACCATTCCATCCATGGAGTCCTCGATGGCATCGTTACTATGGATACCAGATTGAATGTTTATCTTTGAATTTATGAATGTAATGATTTCTCATGATCCTTAAAATATGGCAAAGAAATTTATCTATCTATCTATCATCTTTAAAATACTGATATAAATGATCGTGTAATGTTTTATGTCGTGGGGCAGATAGTAGATTAATCGTGCAAATTATGATACAAGCATGA
>NW_022290438.1:0-363 GCF_004355925.1 Anarrhichthys ocellatus
TATATATATGTGTATATATATATGTGTATATATATATGTGTATATATATATGTGTATATATATATGTGTATATATATGTGTATGTATATATGTGTATATATATATGTGTATGTATATATGTATATATGTGTATATATATATGTGTATGTATATATGTATATATGTGTATATATATATGTGTATATATATATGTATATATGTGTATATGTGTGTATATATATATGTGTGTGTATATATGTGTGTGTATATATATGTGTGTATATATGTGTGTATATATATATATGTATATATATATGTGTATATGTGTGTGTATATGTGTGTGTATATATGTGTGTGTATATATGTGTGTATATATATATATGT
>NW_022290439.1:0-1077 GCF_004355925.1 Anarrhichthys ocellatus
AAATATTTTTAAAAATATTTTATTAATAAATAAAGTTTTGCAAAACTTTATTGTTTATTGCACCAAACACCAAACTCAGTAACATCTGTGCAGCAGGAGGAGTACCAGCAGCTGCCACTAGGAGGCGGAGTTCAACCTGAGATCAGACATAAACACACCTGATGTCCAGCAGGATAGCAAAGTGAATCTCAGTGACCGTGTGATGGTTTCACAGGTGATGTGTGTTTGACTGTGCTGCCCTCCCCCGGTGTGTTTACCTGCAGCTCCACCCCGTAGCCGTTGTACACCGTCACGGCGTAGGTGCAGTGTACGACGGCGCCGTCGGGCAGCGGGGGGTCATCGGACGAGTCTATGTACCCCTCTGGGTCCGAGAAATTCACCATGCAGCTCGACAAAGCTGCAGAGAGAGAGAGAGAGAGAGAGAGAGAGCGAGAGAGAGAGCACTTTATTTTTCTCTGACCTTTATTTATTTATTTATTTTTATATATTTTTTGGTTCTGTGTTCTCACCCTGCCTTGTAATCCCTTTAATGTGAGCTGGAAATCCCTGCTGTGTATAATTAATGATGGAAATTACAGGGATCAAAGCGGCTACACAGCAAACAGTGACTAATAAATAATCACATCCTCCCATCGGTGGCGGAACATTGTTCCTTTATTTCTGATTAAAAGTAGTGAGTACAGTATCAAAAGGTAACTGCACTTCTAGCGGATCATTCAATGCATCATTCATAATCCCATAATTCTTATGAAATGTTGAACTGATGCAGGCGGTTCTCATACAGCGTTTGTAGATATAACCACAGAAATGAATGAGCTGTAATTCAAACAAAAAAACGGTCTTTTATTCAGGAGGCTGCTGTTTGTTCTCTGTGTAAAACGACCCGTTAACGTTCATTCATTTATGACGTAATTGCATACTTTATTGACGTCAGTTCTATAGTTATTTCAACCAAACAACAATCGTTTCCTCAAGCTTAATAAGTAGTTTTGTTGCCAAAACCTAACTAAGTATTTCACCATCTTTATTAAACCTAACTAAGTATTTCACCATCTTTATTAAACCTAACTAAGTATT
>NW_022290440.1:0-363 GCF_004355925.1 Anarrhichthys ocellatus
TATATATATGTGTATATATATATGTGTATATATATATGTGTATATATATATGTGTATATATATATGTGTATATATATGTGTATGTATATATGTGTATATATATATGTGTATGTATATATGTATATATGTGTATATATATATGTGTATGTATATATGTATATATGTGTATATATATATGTGTATATATATATGTATATATGTGTATATGTGTGTATATATATATGTGTGTGTATATATGTGTGTGTATATATATGTGTGTATATATGTGTGTATATATATATATGTATATATATATGTGTATATGTGTGTGTATATGTGTGTGTATATATGTGTGTGTATATATGTGTGTATATATATATATGT
>NW_022290441.1:0-1077 GCF_004355925.1 Anarrhichthys ocellatus
TAATAAAACTAAATAAAATCTGTTAATAAAACTAAATAAAATCTGTTGATAAAACTAAATAAAATCTGTTGATAAAACTAAATAAAATCTGTTAATAAAACGAAATAAAAATTGATGTTTCTCCAAGTGTGAGAGAGACAGCGTGTGTGTGTCTCTGTATTAGTGTGTGTATATGTATGCGTGACAGTGTGTGTGTGTCTCCTGACCACAGAGTAGATCTGTATCTCTTCCCCTCCACAGTGACGGTGGACTGAAACGATCGGTCCTGAGAACGCTGCACCTGAAAATAACAAAACAGTAAACTTCATCTCCATCAATCAATAAAACACAAATATGATCTTTAATATATTTTGACTGAAACCAAAGATCTTGGAATTGTTATTGTTACGCACCAAAACAAAAGGGTTCATTCCTTGAATGTGATATCAGATATTTTATCATCAGTTTCTGCAGACTTTGTGGAATATGGATGGAATTAATACCACAGAAGAAGCTATTTTTAATACAGTAGCTTTGATGGCAGTTAGTCAAACTTCACATCTCAACAGAGCCTTGATGAAGAAGAAGGAGGAGGAGGAGCAGACTATGAAGAAGAAGAATCTCTCCCACTCACTCATCATAATGACAGTATACATTGTAATAAGTAATTATATTAAAGGCTCGTCATCTAGTTTTGATAGAAGTAACTTATGTTTCCTTCAGAGCAGAACCAGAGCAGTGATCTATTAAATAACCGTCTTTATTCCAGCAGAAGAAGAAGAACAGAACCAGAATCCATCATTTTGACCTATTTCAGTGTTTCTGAGCAGCTTTTATAATCTCCGACGGGTGAATTCACTAAGATTTGATCATATAGTGATGAAATGTTCATCACACATGTAGCCGTCATCTTATTGGTGCAACAGACTCTCACCATCTCATAGAGCGGCTGCTCCAGCTTCTCCTTTCGGCTCCACTCCAGCAGGAACATCTTAGGAGTGATGTGAGGAGGATACTCCCTCCTGGAACCACAAACACCAGATCATCACATGTCCTACGTGTTACCTCGCGGTCCTACGTGTTACCTCGCGGTCCTAC
>NW_022290442.1:0-1077 GCF_004355925.1 Anarrhichthys ocellatus
TTGGGGTTCAGAGGGTTAAAAACGACTTCTATCTGCTCAACAACATTCACACCTGTGAATAACCAGAACTAATACTTTTAATCTCATAATGTCTTCATAGGAATCTCAACAGAGAACTCTCCATTTGAAACTACACATAATTCATAAGAGAGTTCTCTATGAATGAGAATAAATGACATTCACACCTGCTGTCACGTACAGGAGCTTAGCTTAGCATTGGCTTAGCATTAGCCATGTGTTTAGAGTGAATGCTCTGAGCACCAGTGAGTTGTACGTCATGAGGGACGCTCGTGTGTCTCAGTCACAGCTCATGAAGCTGAGAGGACCCACCGTGTCCCTGAGTCTGTCTCTAGTTTTGTATTATTAATACCTTTAATACATCTTTGTGGTTCTTTCCCCACAGGAGGAGCCAAGTACCTCAAATTCACCCTGTGATGAATTGGTAAATGATGGGCCAGCTGTCAGACGGCGGTATCTTCCCACCGTTCCTCATCACGTTGTTTCTTAATATGTTGGAGATAAAGTGACGTCTGCTAAATGAGCTGTTTTAAAAGAAGCACAGCTCATCTTTCATAATCCTGGAGAAGTCAATTAAGGCACTTGTGGAGCTCGAGGGAGGCGTCAGGAGGAGACACACTGGTGGGTTTGAGCCTTGAGAGACACAACGGGGGACGCAAAAGAAGGCGACACCAGACGGCTGCTTTCACAGCAAATACCCAAAGGGATTGTGGGTAAAAGAAAGATAATATAGGGTACATCCCAAGTCTCTTAATTGCATCTCTGTTTCCCTCACTTGCGTCCTTTCTTTGCATCCTAGTCCCTCCCACCAGGGATGCATGGAGGAAACCATGCGAGGAGAGAGGAACGAGGAAATATGTTTTAAGAGACATGAGACGTCCTTTCCTCAGAGACTTTAGATACGTTTGTGTGTGTTGACATGATCACTGTACTTAATAACAGTAACTAATAATCCTAATAACTAATAAAGACACAGTGATCACCACTGTACTTAATAACAGCAACTAATAACACTAATAACTAATAAAGACACACAGTAATCACCACTGTACTTAATAA
>NW_022290444.1:0-1077 GCF_004355925.1 Anarrhichthys ocellatus
TAATAAAACTAAATAAAATCTGTTAATAAAACTAAATAAAATCTGTTGATAAAACTAAATAAAATCTGTTGATAAAACTAAATAAAATCTGTTAATAAAACGAAATAAAAATTGATGTTTCTCCAAGTGTGAGAGAGACAGCGTGTGTGTGTCTCTGTATTAGTGTGTGTATATGTATGCGTGACAGTGTGTGTGTGTCTCCTGACCACAGAGTAGATCTGTATCTCTTCCCCTCCACAGTGACGGTGGACTGAAACGATCGGTCCTGAGAACGCTGCACCTGAAAATAACAAAACAGTAAACTTCATCTCCATCAATCAATAAAACACAAATATGATCTTTAATATATTTTGACTGAAACCAAAGATCTTGGAATTGTTATTGTTACGCACCAAAACAAAAGGGTTCATTCCTTGAATGTGATATCAGATATTTTATCATCAGTTTCTGCAGACTTTGTGGAATATGGATGGAATTAATACCACAGAAGAAGCTATTTTTAATACAGTAGCTTTGATGGCAGTTAGTCAAACTTCACATCTCAACAGAGCCTTGATGAAGAAGAAGGAGGAGGAGGAGCAGACTATGAAGAAGAAGAATCTCTCCCACTCACTCATCATAATGACAGTATACATTGTAATAAGTAATTATATTAAAGGCTCGTCATCTAGTTTTGATAGAAGTAACTTATGTTTCCTTCAGAGCAGAACCAGAGCAGTGATCTATTAAATAACCGTCTTTATTCCAGCAGAAGAAGAAGAACAGAACCAGAATCCATCATTTTGACCTATTTCAGTGTTTCTGAGCAGCTTTTATAATCTCCGACGGGTGAATTCACTAAGATTTGATCATATAGTGATGAAATGTTCATCACACATGTAGCCGTCATCTTATTGGTGCAACAGACTCTCACCATCTCATAGAGCGGCTGCTCCAGCTTCTCCTTTCGGCTCCACTCCAGCAGGAACATCTTAGGAGTGATGTGAGGAGGATACTCCCTCCTGGAACCACAAACACCAGATCATCACATGTCCTACGTGTTACCTCGCGGTCCTACGTGTTACCTCGCGGTCCTAC
>NW_022290445.1:0-1076 GCF_004355925.1 Anarrhichthys ocellatus
CTCTCTCTCTGCCCTCAGTAACACTGTCGGGGGAAGAATCAAGTCAAGTTCCCTTGTTTGACCCCATCCCTTCCAGACTACCCACAATGCTGCAGGGCTGCTGGGTCCGCCATGTGAAATGGACTCGACACACACAGTCGGCTTTGGACAACAAACGAGAAAGCCCCCCCCCCCTCGATATGTCAGGGACCGGCTGTTGCCGTGGAAACAGAAATCTTAAGAAATAATAACGTTTTTAAAGAGACGATAAAACGTCAGTCAGTGCGTCTGTAACAACAACGAGGACTAGAACTTTACTAGAAACGTGTTTATTATGATTTATTTCATAATACATTTATTTATAATGTTCCCTTATTCATAAAGAGTCTAACGTTAATCGCACACAGGTTAGCTTAGAGTCTCAATATTACAACACATTTTATTGATAATATAAACAGTGTGTGAGATGAGATGTGCATCAAACACAAACAGACAAAAGTCGTCTCTTAGTTTTTAAGTTCAGGTTGCAAAGAATCATAAATTTGGAGTTTTGTAAAATGATAGCGTGATATGAATCACATCATTACGTGACATCATCGACTGTAGAAATGAGTTGTAGCTACAAAGTGAGATCGTTGGTGTAATCATTTATTTATTCATAACATAATTGTGGGAATGATCCTGCAGAACTTTTCATGTCATAACCGTTGATACCAAATAATATCCACATTCAAAATATTATTGATATGAACATATTTTTTCCTTTTAACAAAAGAAGCATCATGTATTTAGTCATCGATGTGTTCATGCACTTGTCTGCACGTGTTCTTTAATCACTCTTCTACAAAAAGTAAAAAAATAAGTAAATAAATAAACTTGTCGTCAGATAGAAAAGTCTAAACCGGCCGAAGCTCACATTTAACGCACAGATGACAGAAAATTAATAACAATTTGACAGTTTTTTTTTGTTTTTGTTGAGGTTTAATATCCAACCCCAACGTGTCGCGATCAGGAAATAAAGCGCTGCTGTGTGTCGACCAATGACAGCGCTGGTAGTGGGGGAGGTATACAGTTGGGGGGGGGGGGGGGGGGGGGGG
>NW_022290446.1:0-1076 GCF_004355925.1 Anarrhichthys ocellatus
CCCCTGGTGGACACTAGAGAGAATGCAGCTTTAACACATGAAGCTTTGACTTCACTTTAAAGAACCGGAGGTTGTCTCCTGGTTCAAACTTTAAAGAACTAAACGTCCATCGGTAACAGCTTCAGAAGAGTTGTGGTGTGTGAAACCACACCGGCAGTAATAATTACTCCTCAGGAAACAAACTGGTGTCCAGACTGAATTATTTGGGGCCAAAGTGAGAGCAGAGCTGTTTGTTGCCGGGCGGTTCTGCTTTCTGACCTGCAGCAGCAGAGATACAACAAATGGCTTCTTTATCTTTTCCTCTCGTTGTTTCTGCTTCAATGAGGTTGAATCCAGTTCAGTCGTTCATCTTGTTGTTGCTCTACTTCCTGTCTGTTTTCATCTCCTTTTACTTTTCTCCCTAAAGTTCATTCAGACTTTAAGTTCAGTTCGGTGAAACGTTGGGTGATGTTTAGTCACTTTAATCGCTCTGAGAAAAATCAAACTTGTGTCATATTATCGCGAAACTAGAGTTATAATAATAATAATATTGTCCAGCTTCATGTGTGACTGATTCTCCACAGTCTGTGTGTTCAGTGTGTTTAGTCAGATAGTAAAGTACCCATCAGCCAAATCACACTCACACACACACACACACACACTTTTTGGTTGTGAGCTGTGTGTGTGTGTGTGTGTGTGTGTGAGTGGCAGAAAGTGTTCTGGTTGGAAACAGACAAAGTTAAATTGAATCAGTGAACACTAAGCTTCCAAACAAAAGCAGAATGATGACTCACCTAAACTCCACGACCACTTATCAACCAAACCCTACACGGGGTGTCTCTGTAGTGCTTCATCCTCTTCCACATGTCTCTAGAGGAAACGAGGAAACAGTAAAAGTAGGATTCATCGTCTGGAGGATGGGTTGTACATAAGAAGTGGACGTAGTTGATTGTTTCGTTTTTGGACGGATGTTTTGAAGCCTCGAGTTCGCCAACTTCACCGTCTCCATCTTGGATTACGACCATCGTCGTTGTTTTTTTCCCAACCAGTGAACAGGAAGTGACCATGTTAGGTCTGAGGAGGAGTGACGTAGAGAC
>NW_022290447.1:0-1075 GCF_004355925.1 Anarrhichthys ocellatus
GTTTTGACTCGTCTTGACTTGTCTTGACTCGTCTTGATTAGTTTTGACTCGTCTTGACTCGTCTTGATTCGTCTTCATTAGTTTTGACTCATCTTGATACGTCTTGACTCATCTTGATTAGTTTTGACTTGTCTTGACTCGTCTTGATTCGTCTTGACTCATCTTGATTCGTCTTGACTCGTCTTGATTCGTTTTGACTCGTCTTGATTCGTCTTGACCCGTCTTAATTCCTCTTGATTAGTTTTGACTTGTCTTGACTCGTCTTGATTCGTCTTGACTCGTCTTGATTAGTTTTGACTCGTCTTGATTCATCTTGACTCGTCTTAATTCCTTTTGACTCGTCTTGATTCCTCTTGATTCGTCTTGACTCATCTTGATTAGTTTTGACTCGTCTTGACTTATCTTGACTCGTCTTGAATAGTTTTGACTCGTCTTGACTCGTCTTGATTCGTCTTGATTAGTTTTGACTCGTCTTGATTTGTCTTGACTCGTCTTGATTAGTTTTGACTCGTCTTGATTCGTCTTGACTCGTCTTGATTAGTTTTGATTCATCTTGACTCGTCTTGATTCGTCTTCATTAGTTTTGACTCGTCTTGACTCGTCTTGATTAGTTTTGACTCGTCTTGATTCGTCTTGACTCGTCTTGATTAGTTTTGACTCGTCTTGATTCATCTTGACTCAGTTTGATTAGTCTTCATTCATCTTGATTCCTCTTGACCCGTCTTGATTCGTCTTGACTCGTCTTGATTAGTTTTGACTCGTCTTGACTCGTCTTGACTCGTCTTGATTCGTCTTGATTTGTCTTGACTCGTCTTGATTCATCTTGACCTGTCTTAATTCCTCTTGATTAGTTTTGACTCGTCTTGATTAGTTTTGACTTGTCTTGACTCGTCTTGATTCGTCTTGACTCATCTTGATTCGTCTTGACTCGTCTTAATTCCTCTTGATTCGTCTTGACTCATCTTGATTAGTTTTGACTCGTCTTGATTCATCTTGACTTGTCTTGACTCGTCTTGATTAGTTTTGAGTTGTCTTGACTCGTCTTGATTAGTTTTGAGTTGTCTTGATTCGTCTT
>NW_022290448.1:0-1075 GCF_004355925.1 Anarrhichthys ocellatus
TTTGCAAATTTATTAAAAAAGAAAAACTGAAATATCACATGGTCATAAGTATTCAGACCCTTTGCTCAGTATTGAGTACAAGCACCCTTTTGAGCTAGTACAGCCATGAGTCTTCTTGGGAAATATGCATCAAGTTTTTCACACCTGGATTTGGGGATCCTCTGCCATTCTTCCTTGCAGATCCTCTCCAGTTCCATCAGGTTGGATGGTGAACGTTGGTGGACAGCCATTTTCAGGTCTCTCCAGAGATGCTCAATTGGGTTTAGGTCAGGGCTCTGGCTGGGCCAGTCAAGAATGCTCACAGAGTTGATCCGAAGCCACTCCTTTGTTATTTTAGCTGTGTGCTTAGGGTCATCGTCTTGTTGGAAGGTGAACCTTCGGCCCAGTCTGAGGTCCAGAGCACTCTGGAAGAGGTTTTCTTCCAGGATATCTCTGTACTTGGCCGCATTCATCTTTCCTTCAATTGCAACCAGTCGTCCTGTCCCTGCAGCTGAGAAACACCCCCATAGGATGGTGCTGCCACCACCATGTTTCACTGTTGGGATTGTATTGGGCAGGTGATGAGCAGTGCCTGGTTTTCTCCACACATACCGCTTAGAATTAACGCCAAAAAGTTCAATCTTGGTCTCATCAGACCAGGGAATCTTATTTCTCATAGTCTGGGAGTCCTTCATGTGTTTTTTGGCAAACTCTATGCGGGCTTTCATATGTCTTGCACTGAGGAGAGGCTTCCGTCGGGCCACTCTGCCATAAAGCCCCGAGTGGTGGAGGGCTGCAGTGATAGTTGACTTTGTGGAACATTCTCCCATCTCCCTACTGCATCTCTGGAGCTCAGCCACAGTGATCTTTGGGTTCTTCTTTACCTCTCTCACCAAGGCTCTTCTTCCACGATTGCTCAGTTTGGCTGGACGGCCAGGTCTAGGAAGAGTTCTGGTCGTCCCAAACTTCTTCCATTTAAGGATTATGGAGGCCACTGTGCTCTTAGGAACCTTGAGTGCTGCAGAAATTCTTTTGTAACCTTGGCCAGATCTGTGCCTTGCCACAATTCTGTCTCTGAGCTCCTTGGGCAGTTCCT
>NW_022290450.1:0-1075 GCF_004355925.1 Anarrhichthys ocellatus
TTTGCAAATTTATTAAAAAAGAAAAACTGAAATATCACATGGTCATAAGTATTCAGACCCTTTGCTCAGTATTGAGTACAAGCACCCTTTTGAGCTAGTACAGCCATGAGTCTTCTTGGGAAATATGCATCAAGTTTTTCACACCTGGATTTGGGGATCCTCTGCCATTCTTCCTTGCAGATCCTCTCCAGTTCCATCAGGTTGGATGGTGAACGTTGGTGGACAGCCATTTTCAGGTCTCTCCAGAGATGCTCAATTGGGTTTAGGTCAGGGCTCTGGCTGGGCCAGTCAAGAATGCTCACAGAGTTGATCCGAAGCCACTCCTTTGTTATTTTAGCTGTGTGCTTAGGGTCATCGTCTTGTTGGAAGGTGAACCTTCGGCCCAGTCTGAGGTCCAGAGCACTCTGGAAGAGGTTTTCTTCCAGGATATCTCTGTACTTGGCCGCATTCATCTTTCCTTCAATTGCAACCAGTCGTCCTGTCCCTGCAGCTGAGAAACACCCCCATAGGATGGTGCTGCCACCACCATGTTTCACTGTTGGGATTGTATTGGGCAGGTGATGAGCAGTGCCTGGTTTTCTCCACACATACCGCTTAGAATTAACGCCAAAAAGTTCAATCTTGGTCTCATCAGACCAGGGAATCTTATTTCTCATAGTCTGGGAGTCCTTCATGTGTTTTTTGGCAAACTCTATGCGGGCTTTCATATGTCTTGCACTGAGGAGAGGCTTCCGTCGGGCCACTCTGCCATAAAGCCCCGAGTGGTGGAGGGCTGCAGTGATAGTTGACTTTGTGGAACATTCTCCCATCTCCCTACTGCATCTCTGGAGCTCAGCCACAGTGATCTTTGGGTTCTTCTTTACCTCTCTCACCAAGGCTCTTCTTCCACGATTGCTCAGTTTGGCTGGACGGCCAGGTCTAGGAAGAGTTCTGGTCGTCCCAAACTTCTTCCATTTAAGGATTATGGAGGCCACTGTGCTCTTAGGAACCTTGAGTGCTGCAGAAATTCTTTTGTAACCTTGGCCAGATCTGTGCCTTGCCACAATTCTGTCTCTGAGCTCCTTGGGCAGTTCCT
>NW_022290451.1:0-1075 GCF_004355925.1 Anarrhichthys ocellatus
GTGTGTTCAGCAGGATGAAGCAGCAGCAGAAGTCGGTTTCGGATAAATCGTCTCAGATTCTCTCCAAGTCAGAAATATCTCTGTGAGTTCATCAGATTTATATTTATTGTTTATTTTTATGATTCTTTCCTTCGAGACTCTGAACATGAAACTAACAGTTTTATATATTTTGTGTACTTATAAATATAACATAATATAATAATTCAGAACAATGACTCACCTTTAAGGTTTTTATATTTGGTTATAAATAGAACAGTCAGGACATTTTATCACAACATTAGTAAAGTTATTACACTTTTGGGTTTTATTTTTAGGAAATCATAACTTTATTTAAAACAAAGCTGCTTTACAGTAAAAACAAATGATAAAAATACAAATAAATAATAAAATAATGACGTTAGTGTTAACCTGTGTTCTGTAACTTCAATATAGGTGTATTTTTTATTTATTATTATTTTCTATCTTTTCTTTCTTTAAAGACTTTAACAAAGTTTATCACTTCTTTTTCACCAATGATGTTCTGCTTTTCATCTAAACATCTCCTCCTCTTCTTCTTCTTCCTCCTCCTCCTCCTCTTCTTCCTCCTCCTCCTCCTCCTCCTCCTTCTTCCTCCTCCTTCCTCCTCCTCCTCCTCCTCCTCCTCTCTCATGTCTCCAGGTTCAGAAACAGTCTAAAGCAGAACATCTGTGTGGAGCTGCTTCAAGATGGCTTCCACAGGTGTGTCTCTGTATATACCGTATGTTGTTCCTCCGTCTCACACATCAACACACACACACAACAGTCGGTTCTCTGTCGGTTCTCCGCAGGTCGTTCTCGGAGATCTTCTCTCTGCTGAGCTCTGATGTGGATCGGAGGGCGGCGAGTGAACCGGGTTCAGCCGTCGCCCTCCAGACCCCTCTGGAGGAGCAGTGGGACAAACTGGAGACCATGAGGCTGCACCTGAGGAGGGCCGAGCAGGCCGAGGACACCGGTACACTAACTACAGCCACTGTGATGTGTATTCACAGGAGACAGTTAGTGTATTTAATGGAAAAGTGTGTGTGTGTGTGTGTGTGTGTGTGTGTGTGTGTGTGTG
>NW_022290452.1:0-1075 GCF_004355925.1 Anarrhichthys ocellatus
ATATATATATATATATATATCTCCCCAATCAAAAACTGTTTAATTGTCTGAGCGATAGAGTTCAAAACGATAATAATGAATGATTGGTATTAATATTGATTCATTTACATTTTGCTGACCTTTGACTGAAGGGTCATAATGTCGTATGTTGAACACCTGGACTCACCTGAGCTCCACCTGTGACCTGTGACCTCCTGCAGGTTTGGACATGCTGGACGGGGACTTAAAGGGGAAGTACTTCGCTCTGAAGAACATGACTGAGGAGGAGCAGCAGCAGCTGATCGATGACCACTTCCTGTTCGACAAGCCCGTCTCCCCTCTGCTGCTGGCGTCTGGCATGGCTCGCGACTGGCCCGACGGCCGCGGCATCTGGTAGGTACTCAGAACACCTGGACAGGTGACTCGCTCCCCGTCCCAGAGTCATTAACCCTCGTCTCTCGCCCGCAGGCACAACGACAACAAGACCTTCCTGGTGTGGGTGAACGAGGAGGATCACCTGCGAGTCATCAGCATGCAGAAGGGAGGCAACATGAAGGAGGTGTTCAACCGCTTCTGCACCGGACTCACCAAGGTGACACCTGAGCGCCCACTTCCTGTTTGCAGACCACCGGCATCACCGCCGCTCACCACCTGACCACCTGTCTCTCTCTCTCTCTGGCAGATCGAGAGCTTGTTTAAGGAGCGAGGTCACGAGTTCATGTGGAACGAACACCTGGGCTACGTCCTCACCTGTCCGTCCAACCTGGGGACGGGACTGAGGGCTGGAGTCCACGTGAAGCTGCCCAACGTCAGCAAGCACGACAAGTTCGGAGACATCCTGAAGAGGCTGAGGCTGCAGAAGAGGGGCACAGGTAAGAGACAGACAGGCGGAGAGACAGGTTGACTTTAGCCAGTGAGAGCTTGAGTTTCTGATCTGTGGACGATAGAAAGTACAAATTAAAGTAATTCTATACATGTCTGTCTGTGTGTGTGTGTATGTATGTATGTATGTATGTATGCATATACATACACATATCTATACACATATATGTGTGTGTGTATATATATATATGTATGTATGTATGTATATATATAT
>NW_022290453.1:0-1074 GCF_004355925.1 Anarrhichthys ocellatus
ACGTATGCATATACACATATACACACGCATACATACGTATACACATATACATACGTATACATATACACATATACATACGTATACATACACGCCTATACATACGTATACATACACGTATGTATACATATACACATATACATACGTATACACACGTATACACATACATTTACATACGTATACGTGTACACATACAGTATACACATATACATACGTATACATATACACATATACATACATGTACATACGTATACATATACACATATACATATACATACATATATGTATACATACGTATACGTATAATCATATACATACATATACACATATACATACATATACATATACACATACGTATTCACACGTATAGGTATACACACATATACACATACATACGTACACACACGTATACACATAAACATACGTATACGTATGTATATGTGTATACATACGTATACGTATACACATATACACACGTATACATATACATACATATACATATACATACGTATACGTATACACATATACACACGTATACATATACATACATATACATATACATACGTATACATATATACATACGTATACATATACACATACGTATACATATACATATACATACGTATATGTATACATACGTATACATATATATACGTAAATGTATACATACGTATACACATATACATACGTATACACACACATATACAGTACATACGTATATGTATACACATATACACACACATACATATACATATACACATATACATACGTAAACATATAAACATATACATACGTATACACATATACATACGTATACATATGCAAACGTATACGTATACACATATACATAGGTAAACATATACATATGTATACGTATACATACGTAAACATATAAACATATAGTACATACGTATACACATATACATACGTAAACATATAAACACACGCTCTTGCACCCGACATGTGGTTTTCTAGTATCATCATTGTTAGCGTCAAGAACACGTAACATTCTACTTCCTGTCTCTTCAAAGTAAAAGCACTTCCGTTTTCATGCTCTTCACAATAAAAGTAAATCAT
>NW_022290454.1:0-1074 GCF_004355925.1 Anarrhichthys ocellatus
ACGTATGCATATACACATATACACACGCATACATACGTATACACATATACATACGTATACATATACACATATACATACGTATACATACACGCCTATACATACGTATACATACACGTATGTATACATATACACATATACATACGTATACACACGTATACACATACATTTACATACGTATACGTGTACACATACAGTATACACATATACATACGTATACATATACACATATACATACATGTACATACGTATACATATACACATATACATATACATACATATATGTATACATACGTATACGTATAATCATATACATACATATACACATATACATACATATACATATACACATACGTATTCACACGTATAGGTATACACACATATACACATACATACGTACACACACGTATACACATAAACATACGTATACGTATGTATATGTGTATACATACGTATACGTATACACATATACACACGTATACATATACATACATATACATATACATACGTATACGTATACACATATACACACGTATACATATACATACATATACATATACATACGTATACATATATACATACGTATACATATACACATACGTATACATATACATATACATACGTATATGTATACATACGTATACATATATATACGTAAATGTATACATACGTATACACATATACATACGTATACACACACATATACAGTACATACGTATATGTATACACATATACACACACATACATATACATATACACATATACATACGTAAACATATAAACATATACATACGTATACACATATACATACGTATACATATGCAAACGTATACGTATACACATATACATAGGTAAACATATACATATGTATACGTATACATACGTAAACATATAAACATATAGTACATACGTATACACATATACATACGTAAACATATAAACACACGCTCTTGCACCCGACATGTGGTTTTCTAGTATCATCATTGTTAGCGTCAAGAACACGTAACATTCTACTTCCTGTCTCTTCAAAGTAAAAGCACTTCCGTTTTCATGCTCTTCACAATAAAAGTAAATCAT
>NW_022290455.1:0-1074 GCF_004355925.1 Anarrhichthys ocellatus
TGTGTGTGTGTGTGTGTGTGTGTGTGTGTGTGTGTGTGTGTGTGCGTATGAGAGAGGAAGAAGATGAGGATGAGAGGAAGGCAGAGAAGAGACTGAGGAGTCAGTGAGCGATGTAATTATTCCTCACGGCAGGGAGAGGTCTGAAAGTACAACACACGGCCTGCTTCACACCACGTGTGTGTACATGAGTGTGTCTGCTTCTGCATATATATATACTGTACATATATATCTTTATATATAATATGTATTTAGATAGTCTGCACACTGCATGTGCTTCCACGTGTGTCCAAGTGATGTGAGAGTCTATATATGTGGGAGGAAAAAGAGATGAGCAGTGAGGCAGATACTGTCTTCACATAATCACATGTGGCTGCACACACACAGTCACACACACAGTCACACACAGTCTCACACACAGTCACACACACAGTCACACACAGTCTCACACACAGTCACACACACACAGTCACACACACACAGTCACACACACAGTCACACACAGTCACACACACAGTCACACACAGTCTCACACACAGTCACACACACAGTCACACACACACAGTCTCACACACACAGTCACACACACAGTCACACAGTCACACACACAGTCACACACACATGTTGCTCTGCAGCTACACACATTCATGCCGACACATGGCGGCTTCGCTCCGCGGCGTCTGTGAGGGTGACGGAGGTGAGTTCCCGCTGGATTTTGGGGTGTGAATGAAAATCTCATTTCCAGCTCTGAGCCTCTCCAGTTCGGGGGGGGGGGATCTAATCAATCTGTTCCCTTATTGGTTTGGTCGCCTGCCAGGGCCAACTGTTTCCCATCATGCATCAGAATGACACAGGGAGCTATAGAGTCGCCTGTGAAATAATCTAAACAACGTGCTTCTCTCGATCCCCGAAGACTTTATATGTAACATGTTTATTAATATTTCTGTTGTTTGCTCTCACACTCCTCTCAGCTTTTACTAAAACTCTGTTTGGAAATAGTGATAATAAATAAACTAATCCATGTACAGAACCATGGTAACACATACATACGTTGTTGCATTAGGTTGTTGCGTTAGG
>NW_022290457.1:0-1073 GCF_004355925.1 Anarrhichthys ocellatus
GTGTGTGTGTGTGTGTGTGTGTGTGTGTGTGTGTGTGTGTGTGTGTGAGACAATCGCATAACTTGTTCCATCTTGGAGCAACAACCAAAGCAATAGATTCTTGACGTAAATCCACAAAAGAGCACCACTGGACAAGAGCTGCACAGTATGTACAGGTTATGAATGAGGCATACATAATACTTTGTCACTTCTTCATTCATCATTTTGGTTAATGCTCCTTAAATTTCAGCCCAGCTGAACTAAAAATCACTCAATTTCGTTTGCCACTGCTGTGTCTCACCCTCTGTCCTCATTGCCAGTGGATCACTCTCGCTCTCCCTGTCTGCCTGACCGCTACATGTGTTGTGACACCACTGACAGAGTGCCATTTGATGAGACTTCTTTTCAGTCGAGAACACAACAGCGAGGGTCTATTTCTTTTTGTGCCTTCCTGGCACTCGTAGTCTTCCCTCTTCACCTCTTTCTCTGCCCTTCTGCAATAGAGAGATAAGTGGCGGTGACACCACACACCTTTGCAACTCAGCCTTCTGACTGCTCTTTCATTTTGCACGCACAATTCACTGCATCTACTCAGTTAACGTTTATGCAGCGTGAGCTCATGTTGATGTAATGTAGCGGCTAAACGTGGAGCAATATTCTTTCAGCAGTCTTCGGGAAGTTGTTTTCGTGACCAGTTCACTGCACAAAATGTGCGGCGCATATTGATTTTAATGCTGATGATGACACAGGAACATTGATGTAATGAAACAGCTGACGGCCTTTTAGCCTTGAAGAAAATAATTCTTTTTTTGCCTCTATTGTTTCCTGACAGGATTATTTAGCTGTAAGATTTTAAAAAAAGAGGCCAACAACAGAGCTTGGGTGAGCTGAGCTGTAGTCTATAATTACCCAAGAGACGCAGGGAGAGAGAAGAGAGAGGTGGTCATTTAGAAGGGTTGTTAATTGTAATTACCGTTCTGGTGGGATGTCGCCATAGCAACCTTAGCCACAGTTGGCCTCGGCCTCACCATTGAGACATGTGCGTATGAGTGTGTGTGTGTGTGTGTGTGTGTGTGTGTGTGTGTGTGTGTGTG
>NW_022290458.1:0-1073 GCF_004355925.1 Anarrhichthys ocellatus
CATGACATGCTCAGAAGTTTTCCATAGCAGCGCAGATCATGAAGTCCTTAAGCAAGATCACACCAGCCTCATTCAAGCAAAGTGCCCTGGTCATTGCTGACCTCATCACGAACCACAATAAGCATGCTCAGATGGCATAACGGCCTCTCTTCCATGGTGTACTGGTGTATTTCTTTTGACCTGGAAGTTGTGACTTATGTCCATCGGTGGGCTTTTGAAGGATATCACGGTCGGTAGTTCTCAGCCTCTGGTCTCCCTCTACTCCAGATTTGATATAATCTGTACTGTGTGAGATATCTGACCGCAGAAGCTCTCATGTCTGGTGTCAGCAACAGAAACACAAACGCCTCACTCTCATGCCTAAATCAGTCGTCAGCATTTCTCAAAGTGAGCATTCCTCTTCACGATTCATGCGATAGCATCACGCAGTTAGCTGCCACACAATTCTCACTCAGATTCTGTATACATATGCATATGTGGTGGGGTTTTTGAAATGGTCATAATTACCATATGAAATATTGAGTTATGTCCAAAAATGTGTCTTGTGAGGTTACAATAACATTGACCTTTGACCTCCAAAATCTAAGTGTTGAGTCCAAGGGGATGTTTGTGCCAAATTTGAAGAAATTCCCTCCAGGATTTCCTGAAATATCGCCTTCACGAGAATGCGACGTACCGACGTACAGACAACCGAGGCATGAATAAAAAGAGTGTTTCTAGAGAAAATGTCCCTAGACCTCACTTTCACAACTATAAGCTGTTTTTTCCTACTTGCATTCACAAAACCTTTAATGTTTCTTCCAAGCACCTTCCTCCTCACCTAATTTAAACAGCCAACCTTCCATAGCAGACATCTGCATGGCTTCCTGAGCAGTCAGTGTGGTGTAAATTGCTCTGTGCCTCCATATGTTTGTTGGAGTCCCTGCCTAATTATAACTGAGCAGACTCTGTAGGATACATGTGGAGTTAAAACGTCATGGGAAGTTTTGTCGCTGGATGTTGGAGCGTTTCCCCAATGGTGTTTAAACTCAGCAAAGCAGAGTACATGGAGGAGAGAGGAAATTTGAGCTGAA
>NW_022290460.1:0-1073 GCF_004355925.1 Anarrhichthys ocellatus
GTGTGTGTGTGTGTGTGTGTGTGTGTGTGTGTGTGTGTGTGTGTGTGAGACAATCGCATAACTTGTTCCATCTTGGAGCAACAACCAAAGCAATAGATTCTTGACGTAAATCCACAAAAGAGCACCACTGGACAAGAGCTGCACAGTATGTACAGGTTATGAATGAGGCATACATAATACTTTGTCACTTCTTCATTCATCATTTTGGTTAATGCTCCTTAAATTTCAGCCCAGCTGAACTAAAAATCACTTAATTTCGTTTGCCACTGCTGTGTCTCACCCTCTGTCCTCATTGCCAGTGGATCACTCTCGCTCTCCCTGTCTGCCTGACCGCTACATGTGTTGTGACACCACTGACAGAGTGCCATTTGATGAGACTTCTTTTCAGTCGAGAACACAACAGCGAGGGTCTATTTCTTTTTGTGCCTTCCTGGCACTCGTAGTCTTCCCTCTTCACCTCTTTCTCTGCCCTTCTGCAATAGAGAGATAAGTGGCGGTGACACCACACACCTTTGCAACTCAGCCTTCTGACTGCTCTTTCATTTTGCACGCACAATTCACTGCATCTACTCAGTTAACGTTTATGCAGCGTGAGCTCATGTTGATGTAATGTAGCGGCTAAACGTGGAGCAATATTCTTTCAGCAGTCTTCGGGAAGTTGTTTTCGTGACCAGTTCACTGCACAAAATGTGCGGCGCATATTGATTTTAATGCTGATGATGACACAGGAACATTGATGTAATGAAACAGCTGACGGCCTTTTAGCCTTGAAGAAAATAATTCTTTTTTTGCCTCTATTGTTTCCTGACAGGATTATTTAGCTGTAAGATTTTAAAAAAAGAGGCCAACAACAGAGCTTGGGTGAGCTGAGCTGTAGTCTATAATTACCCAAGAGACGCAGGGAGAGAGAAGAGAGAGGTGGTCATTTAGAAGGGTTGTTAATTGTAATTACCGTTCTGGTGGGATGTCGCCATAGCAACCTTAGCCACAGTTGGCCTCGGCCTCACCATTGAGACATGTGCGTATGAGTGTGTGTGTGTGTGTGTGTGTGTGTGTGTGTGTGTGTGTGTGTG
>NW_022290461.1:0-1072 GCF_004355925.1 Anarrhichthys ocellatus
GAGTCGCCCCCTGGTGGACACTAGAGAGGATGCAGCTTTAACACATGAAGCGTTGACTTCATTTTAAAGAACCGGAGATTGCCGCCTGCTTTAAATACAGGGACTTGTTCGGGGTGGCTGATTAAATGACCCAGGTCAAGATGCACTGAAGCCTCTGAAGGAGATGAAAGCTGTGAGATTGTGGTTGAAGCAGCTTTGAGCAGCCACATCTAACTGGAACATAATGCCTGTAATCTGGTGATGAAAGTACTTGATATCGGGTTTTTGTACTAATGAGGTCTTGTCCTGGCAAAATGGAGAGAGTGTGTTAGAGAGACTTAATACATTTGTAAGTTGCTTTGCACTTCTCTTCCCTGAGAACACGGTAAACTGATACAGCAGAGGTTGGTTTTTTTGTGATGGAGGCATTTTCATTACTCAGATGATGTCACCGGGGCTGAATCGTTTCTCTCAGAAGGAAACGAGGACAAAGAGCGCCGTCAGGTAGAGAGCACTCAGCATTCATTTACATTCAATTCATTTGTACAGCCTCAAAATCACAAATCTGCCTCTGAGGGTTTAAAATGTGAACATCCGATAAACGACTTGTCTCTGTACTTTAGCCGGGGGGGGGGGGTCGACCTCATGCACACTCACACACAGATAAAAAAGCTGGTTCCTGAACGCTTCCAGTGGTTCTGTGAAGCATCATAACCTTTTACCGCACAACGTCACGTCCCTCGCTCTGCATGTCTTCCTTCAATAAGGGTATCTATTCTCTGGTCACCGATTGGCTCCTGAGGGTGAAGCATGTGATGGACGTCACATGGTCAGAAGGCAGCACCGTGCCGTGTGTCTTTAGCTGCGGGATGTCCTGTTTAACACAGACTCAGCTCCTTGTGGGATCCCCAGTGATCAATATACTTTAAATAACCGTTTTCTTTTCTTTTTCTCTGCCCTCCGACTCTCTTGCTTCCCTTTTTTATTTCTGTACTTTTGTTTGTGTGTGTGTGTGTGTATATTTATTTTGATATTTGTGTATTTGTGACTTGAAACTAGAGATTGAGACCATAAACTCATGTTTACAATGTTT
>NW_022290462.1:0-1072 GCF_004355925.1 Anarrhichthys ocellatus
TCCAGCTTACGGAAAGCGCTCTCAGTCCAGATGCAGAAGCGTCCGACATGACCACCAGGGGCGAGCCTCAGGAGGTTCAGTTTGTTTACGTTCTGCAGAGTGATGCCTTTATAATAAAGCACAATAATTAAACACTCGCAGGTTGAATTAGCTTATGGCACATTTTTCGATAGTCATCTTTGATAACCACCGACGGCAAAACATTCAGGACTAAAGGGGAAGCACAGTGTTTCTAGCTATGGCATTCAGGTTTACAAGAACTACTGCATATGAACTATACATTGCTGTTAGGTATTAAATATTAAGCGCTCGTATCTCCATTTACCTGGGATATTTCTGAAGGCTTTGGTGACCCCGGCATCCTGGTTGTAGATGATGCATGGTCCTCTGCGTTGGATCCGTCTGCGATTCCTCATCTTACCCTTACCAGCACGCATGCGCTGAGAGGCGTAGACCTGAGAATAGAAAGTTTACATCATTACTATACACCATTAAAAAGAAACCAAGTAAAGCCTAATGTACTCAAGTTTAGCAATATCACAGGCTGAAATGTTACCAGTTAATCCTACTGAAGGAAACAGTCTAAGATCTTTGTGCTGAGTCAAGCCAACAGAGAAAATTAAAAGTTTAGATTACCTTCTTGATGTCATTCCAGGCTTTCAGCTTCTTCAGCAGCAGCACTGCATCCTTAGTTTTCTTGTAGCTCTCAACTTTGTCTTCAACCACCAGCGGGACCTCTGGGATTTCCTCAATGCGGTGTCCTAACAGACGAGAGAATCGTGTCAATCACCGTCCCCTCATCTCGTCACAGACTACAGTGTTGCCAGAGCTTGCTCAGAATTATAGACACATCAATACCTCGTGACAGCTTAAAGACGGCAGGCAACCGTCACTGTTCACAGGATCAGACGCAAATTACACCATCATGGCAAGACAAATGTTACCTACTTTAAAAATAGTAGCCGTGTAAATATGCAACTATAAGTATTTAATTATAGGAATATATACGTTTTAAAAAGCTATGATTCTCATTCTTGACAAATGTTAGAGCTTACCTTTGGCCATCACAAGA
>NW_022290463.1:0-1072 GCF_004355925.1 Anarrhichthys ocellatus
ACTATTTAGTTCTTTACCGACTGGATCACTGTACTCTGTGTAGTAAACTGGGTCTCCTCTTCCTCCTCTGCACCAGTAGACTCCTCCTCCTCCTGAGGCACTGATTCGTTCAGTTGAGAAGACGGTAACATCTGGTGTGTTCAGAGGTCCAGAGGTTTTCTTGCTTCTGTACCAGAAGTATTTCCAACCAGATGATGAAGATGATGATGAAGATGATCCCACAGAGCAGGTCAGGGTCACTCTGTCCCCTACAGGAGAGCCTTTGCTCAGTCTGGCCTTTGGTCGTTCTGTTTTAATAGAACAAAATCATAACAATGGTAATTATTGTGTCTGTGAATTAGTCCAGTTTGATGAATAATTAAAATAAATAATCTCATCCAGCATTCTTGGTGGAGCAACAACTTATTGATGAAACAATGCAGAAGATAAAGAATCACTTCTGAATCTGTGAATATTATTAAGGTTTAGTAAACTGAAGGAAATCATCAGAACCCATGTTGATGTTTCACACTTATTAACCACTAAAGTTGTTGGTTAAATGAAGCTAACATGGATTAAAGTGAGTACAAACACACTTTTAAAAATGGATGACACTTTAAACACAGCCTTCTTTTCTTTAAGTGTCTCAAAGATAATTCAGATAAATCTTCACTCCGCTTCACTCTGACAATGCTTCATGTCTGCAGCTCCTTAATATGTAAACTACATACGTTCTATTTTCAGTTTTATTGGTTCAGATTCTTCGTCTTCAAAGTTACTCATGTAAGAGCTCCCATCTGACGTTAGAGAAATGTTGATTTAAACTGTTTTGATGGTTTGTGTCCATTTCAATCAGTGATGCGTCTTTGTAGAAGTCAGCATTCTTCTCCTTTCTCTGACCTCGATGTCTACAGTGAAGAGTCACTGATTCTCCTTCAAACAAGGAGGATGCAGGAGTTTCTAGCATCACATCTTTGTCTGTGTAACAGTTCATTGTTTCAGTGAA
The DNA here is from genome assembly GCF_004355925.1 of Anarrhichthys ocellatus. Taxonomy (NCBI): domain Eukaryota; kingdom Metazoa; phylum Chordata; class Actinopteri; order Perciformes; family Anarhichadidae; genus Anarrhichthys; species Anarrhichthys ocellatus. Next base: position 986 of record NW_022290463.1, read on the forward strand.
CCAGTTTAATTAAATGAACAATGTTACAAGGTATCAGTGATTTATGTTTGAACATAATTAGAATTTAACATTAAGTTGGAGACAGAA
>NW_022290464.1:406-1072 GCF_004355925.1 Anarrhichthys ocellatus
TGATCATGAACGCATATGAGGAATTCAAGACCATAATCACGGCTAAATATAACACCTTCACCGCTGCGAGGGCTAGACAAGAAGCATGCAAAATATCACAGACACGTTAAATGCGTAAGTGTTGTAAATGTATCGGCTCATTTTAACGCCTCATCACCCCAATCAATCAGATGATATGTCTTTAAATGAGCTGCTGGCAGTAGGCTTAATGAATGCATCATCCAATGAGATCTATAGCGACAATAATGATCTCAACTCTTTCACAATAAGATAAAAACAAGCCCAAAGAGCATCTACTGATCCTCATTAATATGAGGATATATGTACTGTATGCCCTCATGTATCATGTACCATATATGTGTATATACATGTATGTGTAGATCACCATATAGAACTAGTTTGAATCTGTGTGTGTGAATCTGTGTGGGCGGTTCTGTGTGTGTGTGTGTGTGTGTGTGTGTGTGTGTGTGTGTGTGTGTGTGTGTGTGTGTGTGTGTGTGTGTGTGTGTGTGTGTGTGTGTTATTCATCATCACACATTCAATCAACTGAAGCAGTGAAGATCAATAGTGTGTGATTCTCTCTGTTCTTATCATGAGTCCACCTTCATCATGTTCTACAGTAATGATATGCTGGTGTACTAATAACACTGTCATATCATTATGAGT
>NW_022290465.1:0-1072 GCF_004355925.1 Anarrhichthys ocellatus
TCCAGCTTACGGAAAGCGCTCTCAGTCCAGATGCAGAAGCGTCCGACATGACCACCAGGGGCGAGCCTCAGGAGGTTCAGTTTGTTTACGTTCTGCAGAGTGATGCCTTTATAATAAAGCACAATAATTAAACACTCGCAGGTTGAATTAGCTTATGGCACATTTTTCGATAGTCATCTTTGATAACCACCGACGGCAAAACATTCAGGACTAAAGGGGAAGCACAGTGTTTCTAGCTATGGCATTCAGGTTTACAAGAACTACTGCATATGAACTATACATTGCTGTTAGGTATTAAATATTAAGCGCTCGTATCTCCATTTACCTGGGATATTTCTGAAGGCTTTGGTGACCCCGGCATCCTGGTTGTAGATGATGCATGGTCCTCTGCGTTGGATCCGTCTGCGATTCCTCATCTTACCCTTACCAGCACGCATGCGCTGAGAGGCGTAGACCTGAGAATAGAAAGTTTACATCATTACTATACACCATTAAAAAGAAACCAAGTAAAGCCTAATGTACTCAAGTTTAGCAATATCACAGGCTGAAATGTTACCAGTTAATCCTACTGAAGGAAACAGTCTAAGATCTTTGTGCTGAGTCAAGCCAACAGAGAAAATTAAAAGTTTAGATTACCTTCTTGATGTCATTCCAGGCTTTCAGCTTCTTCAGCAGCAGCACTGCATCCTTAGTTTTCTTGTAGCTCTCAACTTTGTCTTCAACCACCAGCGGGACCTCTGGGATTTCCTCAATGCGGTGTCCTAACAGACGAGAGAATCGTGTCAATCACCGTCCCCTCATCTCGTCACAGACTACAGTGTTGCCAGAGCTTGCTCAGAATTATAGACACATCAATACCTCGTGACAGCTTAAAGACGGCAGGCAACCGTCACTGTTCACAGGATCAGACGCAAATTACACCATCATGGCAAGACAAATGTTACCTACTTTAAAAATAGTAGCCGTGTAAATATGCAACTATAAGTATTTAATTATAGGAATATATACGTTTTAAAAAGCTATGATTCTCATTCTTGACAAATGTTAGAGCTTACCTTTGGCCATCACAAGA
>NW_022290466.1:0-1072 GCF_004355925.1 Anarrhichthys ocellatus
TTATGATCAGAGTTTTTTTTCATTATGAAGGTAATTCAACTGTAAATGAATCATCATGTCTGCATAGTCATGAGTCTAGGCATAGTATTTTTGGAGAGTTGTCTGTTTTACTGCCAGACAGTCATAAACATTAGAAGACGGTTTAAAAAAACTGAAAGTATCAGCTTGAATCCACTCTGTCTACCTCCCTCTTGAAAAATTAACCACACATAGAAACATTAATGTGTTGTCAATGTTATATGATTATTTTTAATCCATAATGGATGAAATAACCCACAAGTAAAGACTTGGATATCACAATGGTGTGTACATGATAGAGCTTTTTCAAAAATATTACACAGATATATAACTACAGATTAGAAACAGTCAAATATAATATGAAGCATATTTTCAGCAGTACTTTTAAGATCATTAAAATTTGGCAGTTTTTGAGTCGAGCCTACATATGACCATTGGACTTTTTTATGAATTAGATTATTTACTCAAGATGGAGTAACAATGATGAAGTAATAACTTGACAGAAACAACAGTTGGTTTAGTCATTTATTTTTACCATAAAATTAAAAACAAATATGTCTCTCAGTGCACAAAACTACAATTTAACTTACACACACTGCAGAAACATGCTCTTGATTTCAAGGTTGTTCATTTAATATGTTGACATGGATTCATTTCATCACAACCCCCAACCTCCTCCATAACATAACAACCACTGTGCGATCACAACTCACTGCACCACGTACTATATTATGATACTTATTTTTACTTCTCTTATCTGTATTTATTTCTGTACTGTGCTGCTAAAACACTAGATTGCCCTCCAGGGATTGATGAAGGCTTATCTCATCTGATCTTATGCTTATTTCAGGTTTATTATAAACTTTAACAATACACTTGAAGACAATGGTCATGTCATCACCGGTAACTACAATCAAAACTGTAAAATGTATGATTAATTGATTTTCTTTTGCTTTTTTTACAGAGTTATCAGCATCTACTCGAGTTAAATGTAGTCACACTTCCATTCTTTTTGTTGTCTCTGCCATGATGTGTGTCTCACGCTGTACTGAGC
>NW_022290467.1:0-1071 GCF_004355925.1 Anarrhichthys ocellatus
TGTGTGTGTGTGTGTGTGTGTGTGTGTGTGTGTGTGTGTGTGTGTGTATCTTTGAGTTTTGGATTGACAAAAAAAGGACTTTGATGATGTTGCCTTTTTACTATCACCAATATTTCTTGTCTACTTACCTTGTCTTTTTCTGTATATGCACATTCACTTTCTTTATGTGATTTATGTGGCTTTCGGCAAGAATATGTGGGACAGAGAGGGAAGTATGGCTATATTTTTACATTGCTATATCTCCAATTAAAAACATGTCTGAAAAAAGAGACAAACTTAAACCTTAATGGCACCCCGACTTAATTGGGTGTATTGATTGGGTAATTGATAACCTCATCCACAATGACAAAGAACGATTGTGTCCCAGAGGCCTGAATGCAACCTTGGTCTTTGAAACGAAGCCTCTCACCTATAATTTCCCATTTGATCAACTAGAGTCAGACAATTGGAAAAGGGGTTACTAAGCTCAGCTTTGCTAACCTCACCACAACATGGTATCAAAGAAATCAAAGAATAGCAAATTGCACAATGTCAATATGACATGTTGTTGCTTGAGGCAACATGGCATTGAAAAAATGCTTGAAGATTAGTGTGTGGGGAAAACCAGGCAAATCCATACAGCTGAAGGTCATACAATACTAACACACACACAAGAAAAATACACACTCACGCTAATTAACTAACACTTACACAGCCCATCGCTGTTAAGCTTGTCAAACAAATTTACTCTTCTTGATGCAAAACATCAGAATGTATCATCACGCAAATCAAATCAATTCGGTTTCGAGGATGCAAAGTCAATTGCACTCTGTTGATAGGCCTTGGAGAGAATGTAAACTGTGGCTGCTTCTCAATGCAGCACGTAATCATCAGGGCGAAAAAAAAAGCCATTATGTTGTGTTTGTATATCGTTATCTCCGGAATTGCTCACCCATGCGTGTTCAACATGAGCAGCAACTATCACAAAATGTTTGTCTCATTGATAATGATCTAGAGGCTCATATCCAAACGTTTTCCATAAATCCTCTGCTCGCTTCCTCTCTGACAAGTGACAGGGAAAGAAATAAAAAT
>NW_022290468.1:0-1071 GCF_004355925.1 Anarrhichthys ocellatus
TCTGTAGTACGTTCTGTAGTTACGTCTCTGTAGTACGTTCTGTAGTTACATCTCTGTAGTACGTTCTGTAGTTACGTCTCTTTAGTACGTTCTGTAGTTACGTCTCTGTAGTATGTTCTGTAGTTACGTCTCTGTAGTACATTATGTAGTTGCGTCTCTGTAGTACGTTCTGTAGTTACGTCTCTGTAGTACGTTCTGTAGTTACGTCTCTGTAGTACATTCTGTAGTTACGTATCTGTAGTACGTTCTGTAGTTACGTCTCTGTAGTGCGTTCTGTAGTTACGTCTCTGTAGTACATTATGTAGTTACGTCTCTGTAGTACATTCTGTAGTTACGTCTCTGTAGTGCGTTCTGTAGTTACGTCTCTGTAGTACGTTCTGTAGTTGCGTCTCTGTAGTGCGTTCTGTAGTTACGTCTCTGTAGTACGTTCTGTAGTTACGTCTCTGTAGTACGTTCTGTAGTTACGTCTCTGTAGTACGTTCTGTAGTTACGTCTCTGTAGTACATTATGTAGTTGCGTCTCTGTAGTACATTATGTAGTTGCGTCTCTGTAGTACGTTCTGTAGTTACGTCTCTGTAGTACATTATGTAGTTACGTCTCTAGTACATTCTGTAGTTACGTCTCTGTAGTACATTCTGTAGTTACGTCTCTAGTACGTTCTGTAGTTACCTCTCTGTAGTGCGTTCTGTAGTTACGTCTCTGTAGTGCGTTCTGTAGTTATGTCTCTGTAGTACGTTCTGTAGTTGCGTCTCTGTAGTACATTATGTAGTTGCGTCTCTGTAGTGCGTTCTGTAGTTACGTCTCTGTAGTACATTATGTAGTTACGTCTCTGTAGTACATTCTGTAGTTACGTCTCTAGTACGTTCTGTAGTTGCGTCTCTGTAGTACATTCTGTAGTTACGTCTCTAGTACATTATGTAGTTACGTCTCTGTAGTGCATTCTGTAGTTACGTCTCTAGTACATTCTGTAGTTGCGTCTCTGTAGTACATTCTGTAGTTACGTCTCTAGTACATTCTGTAGTTACGTCTCTGTAGTACATTCTGTAGTTACGTCTCTAGTACATTCTGTAG
>NW_022290469.1:0-1071 GCF_004355925.1 Anarrhichthys ocellatus
CAACAGAAGTAAAGTGTTCGTAGCTGTCGTACACTGTGTGGTCCAGACCTTTTGATGTGGACATTGTCCTCTGTCAGCCTAACCTCCACCAGAGCAGAGCAGAACTTTTCCAACTTCTGGAAGACAAGAAGATGGTTTGGTCTGCAGGCATCCTCCTGTTGAAAAGTTGCCATAGAAAGGCAGTATGTTCAAATGTGCCCATTGTCCACCAATCAATGCATTGCATTTAATTCTACCAGATGCACAGTTACTCACAAAGGCCGGAGCGTAATGTGGGGCACGATGGCATCCAACACATCCACACGTGCCTCCCCGTCACTCTGGTATGTCTTGTCGGCCTCTGGATCTGGATCGGGGTGCTCATGCTGACCCACCTCCTCTGGACCAGGTCCATCGTTGACCAGGTCCTCAAGAGAGAAGGGTCCAGATTCACCCGTGCTCTGGCTCAACAGCTATTCCAACCCGAGCAGCTCGTTGGAAGGAATATTGGCAGGGGCCCGGAAATTCTCCTCCACAGTCTCTCCGAACAGCTGCTGACGGCGGGTGTGGATCAGCGGTGCAGAGTAGGTCCTGTGGTGCCGTCCTTTGCCACCAAACACGGCATCTGAGCTCGTGTCTGATTTCCACCGAGCAATGCCACTGATCAGGTAAACCTGATAGGGTCGTGCTCCACAATGGGGACCTGAGTCGAGTAGAACAGAGCAAAGTTAAGCTTTAATGTCCCTGAGGGGCAATTTGTCTTGCAGACTACACATGAACATAAGTACACAGGTAGTACACATCACCTCTATGAAAGGATGAAGTGTTCCTTTATGTTTCATTAGTTAATTAGTGCCTTGTGCGTTCTCTCTTTCAGTGGTCAGGTTGTTTGTTGAACATCACAATGGAAGGTATTAGAATATGACAAAGTCACATGATATGTTTGTTACAAGTATACAGGCAGCACTTGGAATCACCTGGAATCATGTGTGGCAGAGATTTATGGAATCCCTCCAGGCTGTTGCTTCCACACAGACATTTGTAGTCGGGCACATCCACAGTGTTGATGGTTGTGGTCCGTGCCACCCTATA
>NW_022290470.1:0-1071 GCF_004355925.1 Anarrhichthys ocellatus
TGTGTGTGTGTGTGTGTGTGTGTGTGTGTGTGTGTGTGTGTGTGTGTATCTTTGAGTTTTGGATTGACAAAAAAAGGACTTTGATGATGTTGCCTTTTTACTATCACCAATATTTCTTGTCTACTTACCTTGTCTTTTTCTGTATATGCACATTCACTTTCTTTATGTGATTTATGTGGCTTTCGGCAAGAATATGTGGGACAGAGAGGGAAGTATGGCTATATTTTTACATTGCTATATCTCCAATTAAAAACATGTCTGAAAAAAGAGACAAACTTAAACCTTAATGGCACCCCGACTTAATTGGGTGTATTGATTGGGTAATTGATAACCTCATCCACAATGACAAAGAACGATTGTGTCCCAGAGGCCTGAATGCAACCTTGGTCTTTGAAACGAAGCCTCTCACCTATAATTTCCCATTTGATCAACTAGAGTCAGACAATTGGAAAAGGGGTTACTAAGCTCAGCTTTGCTAACCTCACCACAACATGGTATCAAAGAAATCAAAGAATAGCAAATTGCACAATGTCAATATGACATGTTGTTGCTTGAGGCAACATGGCATTGAAAAAATGCTTGAAGATTAGTGTGTGGGGAAAACCAGGCAAATCCATACAGCTGAAGGTCATACAATACTAACACACACACAAGAAAAATACACACTCACGCTAATTAACTAACACTTACACAGCCCATCGCTGTTAAGCTTGTCAAACAAATTTACTCTTCTTGATGCAAAACATCAGAATGTATCATCACGCAAATCAAATCAATTCGGTTTCGAGGATGCAAAGTCAATTGCACTCTGTTGATAGGCCTTGGAGAGAATGTAAACTGTGGCTGCTTCTCAATGCAGCACGTAATCATCAGGGCGAAAAAAAAAGCCATTATGTTGTGTTTGTATATCGTTATCTCCGGAATTGCTCACCCATGCGTGTTCAACATGAGCAGCAACTATCACAAAATGTTTGTCTCATTGATAATGATCTAGAGGCTCATATCCAAACGTTTTCCATAAATCCTCTGCTCGCTTCCTCTCTGACAAGTGACAGGGAAAGAAATAAAAAT
>NW_022290471.1:0-1071 GCF_004355925.1 Anarrhichthys ocellatus
TGTGTGTGTGTGTGTGTGTGTGTGTGTGTGTGTGTGTGTGTGTGTGTATCTTTGAGTTTTGGATTGACAAAAAAAGGACTTTGATGATGTTGCCTTTTTACTATCACCAATATTTCTTGTCTACTTACCTTGTCTTTTTCTGTATATGCACATTCACTTTCTTTATGTGATTTATGTGGCTTTCGGCAAGAATATGTGGGACAGAGAGGGAAGTATGGCTATATTTTTACATTGCTATATCTCCAATTAAAAACATGTCTGAAAAAAGAGACAAACTTAAACCTTAATGGCACCCCGACTTAATTGGGTGTATTGATTGGGTAATTGATAACCTCATCCACAATGACAAAGAACGATTGTGTCCCAGAGGCCTGAATGCAACCTTGGTCTTTGAAACGAAGCCTCTCACCTATAATTTCCCATTTGATCAACTAGAGTCAGACAATTGGAAAAGGGGTTACTAAGCTCAGCTTTGCTAACCTCACCACAACATGGTATCAAAGAAATCAAAGAATAGCAAATTGCACAATGTCAATATGACATGTTGTTGCTTGAGGCAACATGGCATTGAAAAAATGCTTGAAGATTAGTGTGTGGGGAAAACCAGGCAAATCCATACAGCTGAAGGTCATACAATACTAACACACACACAAGAAAAATACACACTCACGCTAATTAACTAACACTTACACAGCCCATCGCTGTTAAGCTTGTCAAACAAATTTACTCTTCTTGATGCAAAACATCAGAATGTATCATCACGCAAATCAAATCAATTCGGTTTCGAGGATGCAAAGTCAATTGCACTCTGTTGATAGGCCTTGGAGAGAATGTAAACTGTGGCTGCTTCTCAATGCAGCACGTAATCATCAGGGCGAAAAAAAAAGCCATTATGTTGTGTTTGTATATCGTTATCTCCGGAATTGCTCACCCATGCGTGTTCAACATGAGCAGCAACTATCACAAAATGTTTGTCTCATTGATAATGATCTAGAGGCTCATATCCAAACGTTTTCCATAAATCCTCTGCTCGCTTCCTCTCTGACAAGTGACAGGGAAAGAAATAAAAAT
>NW_022290472.1:0-1071 GCF_004355925.1 Anarrhichthys ocellatus
TGTGTGTGTGTGTGTGTGTGTGTGTGTGTGTGTGTGTGTGTGTGTGTATCTTTGAGTTTTGGATTGACAAAAAAAGGACTTTGATGATGTTGCCTTTTTACTATCACCAATATTTCTTGTCTACTTACCTTGTCTTTTTCTGTATATGCACATTCACTTTCTTTATGTGATTTATGTGGCTTTCGGCAAGAATATGTGGGACAGAGAGGGAAGTATGGCTATATTTTTACATTGCTATATCTCCAATTAAAAACATGTCTGAAAAAAGAGACAAACTTAAACCTTAATGGCACCCCGACTTAATTGGGTGTATTGATTGGGTAATTGATAACCTCATCCACAATGACAAAGAACGATTGTGTCCCAGAGGCCTGAATGCAACCTTGGTCTTTGAAACGAAGCCTCTCACCTATAATTTCCCATTTGATCAACTAGAGTCAGACAATTGGAAAAGGGGTTACTAAGCTCAGCTTTGCTAACCTCACCACAACATGGTATCAAAGAAATCAAAGAATAGCAAATTGCACAATGTCAATATGACATGTTGTTGCTTGAGGCAACATGGCATTGAAAAAATGCTTGAAGATTAGTGTGTGGGGAAAACCAGGCAAATCCATACAGCTGAAGGTCATACAATACTAACACACACACAAGAAAAATACACACTCACGCTAATTAACTAACACTTACACAGCCCATCGCTGTTAAGCTTGTCAAACAAATTTACTCTTCTTGATGCAAAACATCAGAATGTATCATCACGCAAATCAAATCAATTCGGTTTCGAGGATGCAAAGTCAATTGCACTCTGTTGATAGGCCTTGGAGAGAATGTAAACTGTGGCTGCTTCTCAATGCAGCACGTAATCATCAGGGCGAAAAAAAAAGCCATTATGTTGTGTTTGTATATCGTTATCTCCGGAATTGCTCACCCATGCGTGTTCAACATGAGCAGCAACTATCACAAAATGTTTGTCTCATTGATAATGATCTAGAGGCTCATATCCAAACGTTTTCCATAAATCCTCTGCTCGCTTCCTCTCTGACAAGTGACAGGGAAAGAAATAAAAAT
>NW_022290473.1:0-1070 GCF_004355925.1 Anarrhichthys ocellatus
TTCTGATTCAGAGTACCGGCCAAACAAGTTTACCATGATCCTTTTTTCTTCAATCAATGATAAACATGTCAATAACTCCCCACCACCTGCAGGTTGTGTCCCACTGCCAGCAGATTTAGTTTTCATGTTGAGTGAATGTGAACATTGCCCCGTAATTTGGAAGTGGCATATCCTAGAATACTTCATAGATTTTTCACAGATTCTTAGGGGTAAAGAGGACATAATTACTGTATTTTATCAAGAATAAAGAAAATAGCTGTTTTATTGAACACTACAGACTGTGAGCCTGGCATGATCTCAAAGCTTACTAAAGCAAAACATTCTTGGACAAGAAACAATGGTTAGATGTGAATACAGTATGATTCACTCTTACAAGAGTAAAGGATAAACGGATGAGGAATAACCCACGAGTATGGAAAACACTTTCTAATGCAAGTTTGGCGGTAGTTGCTGGAGTGTAAACTTTTCCAAACCAAATAAGTATCAGGACAGTACAGCTATCGCTATTCACAACTTTGATGTGGTAGCATTTTGGCTCCTATGAAGTGGATGTTTAAGTCCTCACAAAATATATTATTTATGACACCCCCCCCTCCAAATTCTTTAGATATTGAGTATCAGTCTTACTACATTCCTATGCATAGTATTTCAGCATGGGGAGAAGGGCTGCTTAGAGATCGGATGATTATCTATTTTGCATTCAAGAAAAAGTATTTTTAGCACTTCATATCTCAGTTTATTGCCCACTTACTGCACACTGGGCCTTCAGTCCAGCTTCCAGTGATGCAATAGACATGTTTCTTGGCGTCTCCTCCCTCTACAGTATAACCATCTTCACATTCATACTGCACTGTTGTATCTGCAGCAAAGAATTCCTGGTATCCCTGATGAATGATGACGGCATGGGGGATTTGAGGGGGCTCTCGACACCCATGGACAAAAAAAAAAAAAAAAAAAAAAAAAAAAGGATGAGTGATGACGTGGATTGGTGGAGCTGGTGAGAATTCAAACGTAAGAATGAACTGTATTGGTTTTACAGCTTGCTGGTGTAAAACATGTGACAGACTTAC
>NW_022290474.1:0-1070 GCF_004355925.1 Anarrhichthys ocellatus
GAACACACCGTCACACTCAAACACTTATAGGAACACACCGTCACACTCAAACATCTCAACTTCAACCTGTTTGTTTCATCTGAAAGTGTTTGAAACGTGACACATTCACACTGATCATAAACTAATGTATGAATACATGAATCACCTGTTTTAGAGGTTCAGGTCTTCGTGCTCCAGGTCCAGTTTACTAGAACAATATGGAGACCGGAGGGTTCGGCTCAGCACAGCCAACACGTACTCTTACAGGAAAGGTAAGAACGTTGTTGACCGGTGTTTATTTACTGTTTCAAGCTCACAAACACTCACTGTGTCTCCGGTCTCTGTGTCTCTGGTCTCTGTGGTCTCTGGTCCTGTGGTCTCTGGTCCTGTGGTCTCCGGTCCTGTGGTCTCTGGTCCTGTGGTCTCCGGTCCTGTGGTCTCTGTGGTCTCTGGTCCTGTGGTCTCTGGTCCTGTGGTCTCCGGTCCTGTGGTCTCCGTGTCTCTGGTCCTGTGGTATCTGGTCCTGTGGTCTCTGTGTCTCTGGTCCTGTGGTCTCTGGTCTCTGTGGTCCCTGTGTCTCTGGTCTCTGTCCTGTTGTCTCAGTGGACGTCCCTCTGCAGGAGTACGTGGACGTCTGGCTGAGGCCTCAGTCTGCAGACGTCCTCGGCAGCGGTGAGTAAAACACAACATTTAAAATGCATAACTGGAATGTTTCTGACGACTGCTGAAGTGAGAATGAACTCTGAACTTGACTCTAAAACAGAGTGAAAGTAGTTTTGTGTAGAGTAATCTTAATAACACGGTTTACATGCTGATGTATCGCACTGTTCAGTGTGTGAAAGAGGTTTGAGCCTCGTTTGTTGCCGTTAAAGTACTCACCAGTACTGAAGCTCGTCTCAGAGTTTCTCCTGAAGATCGACGAGACATTCCTTTAAACAAACAAATAAAATGTGCAGGTCAACCGACAGTATGTGTTGGTCCGTCTCTCAATACGTTCCTCACTTCCTGTCTGTGGCTCTCAGCGCCGAGCTCAGTGGTTCCTACCGACTGTTTTTTTATATATATATGTATGTATATGTATGTATATGTAT
>NW_022290475.1:0-1070 GCF_004355925.1 Anarrhichthys ocellatus
TTGTATAATGTCGGACGAATTCAGCTGAGATTCAAAAACATGACGAGTTAAATGTATCCTCGTCTGTGTTTTTCAGTCGTTTCTGTGTATTATTTGCTTTCAAGGATTTTGTGGATCTGATCAGATTTGTTTTACCTTGTTGGCAAATTTGCACTTTTAAGTATAATTTCAACACAAAAAATGACAACATATTTTTTCAACATAGTGCACATTTTAATTTGAAATAAACCGAGTTGAAAAGCAGCCCAAAGTTATTCAAAATTACACATTCATAGTTTTTCTGGAATCATTTTTCTTGCCAATATTTTGTACATTTCCATATTACTTCTACGGTTGCCCAAAGACTGCAATATTTCATGAATGATTTCCGTTACTGTGCAGTTATTAAAACTGTGTCAGACCGAAAATCTGCAAGCACAACTGACAACAACTCTGTGCTTTGGTGCAACATCAGATTGTGTTTATTTATTTATTCCCCAAAGGTCCACAAGTTGTCTTTCACAGTCCTGCATGTACAACCCATACACAGGGCAGGGCTTCAACAGTGACAGGAAATACACAAACCATATAATAACACTTAAATATTGCTGTCTATATACTCTAAAACCTCTTTCAAATAAGGACGGCCCGTGTGCTTAATGGGACATTCCCATTAACACTCATTGGGATTCTTTCAGGGAGTTCATCTTTCCGTCCGCGGTACATTCGTGTGTTTTTGTCCCCTTCCCACAGGCAGGCAGGCAGAAACAAGTCAAGTTCAGACCAAACAAAGCACTGCCGAGTTACACAAGCAGCTAAATCCATAAAGCTACTCCGAGATGAAGAAGGTTCCCGAGTGGATTCCCCTGCAGATTAAAGAAACCTGGTGGGAACCTGTTTAAACTGAAGCACAGAGGTGATACAAAGCGAACACAGCTAGTGGGTATGATTCAGAAGAGCTTATCGGCACTAATGTTTGAAGTGTTTGGCTCCAAAGGATGATAAATTAAAAAAAGAGAGAAGATAGAAACAGTTCTCAGATCATTGATACAAATACCGTGGATGCTCCTTATGTTTAAAGGGCCAGTGTG
>NW_022290476.1:0-1070 GCF_004355925.1 Anarrhichthys ocellatus
TAAAGGCTCCAACATACTGGAGACAGACCTTTTGGAAACAGTCTACTGAAGTCTGTGAACTTTTGTTAGAAAAACTAAAACAATGTGCCTATAATCTCTGATAACAATGATAAAGCATTATGCGTTAGAAATGCCTCTGACGGTATCTGGTATTTTGTACTTCACACTGGTTCCTCCCAGTGTTCTCTTCCTGTGAAGGTGAAAAAGTGTAACATTCACATTAATCCTAGGAGGCATTTCAGGAACATACCCAGTATAATATCGATCAGTTCTCATGTGAAGTGTGTGTGTGTTTGCACATTTTCCAGCATTCTCCAAAGTGGGCTGGTATGAAGGCCTTGTGGTCCGTTACATGTCAGCAGTTCCCTCAGTGACCGTTGCCAACACCACCTGCCACCTACCTCGCAGTGACGCCTTCCGCTTGTTCAGGGACCCCGTGTCAGGGGACCTGCCCTGGCCAGGTCTGGTGTTTGGACTCACTGTCCTGGCTACATGGGTCTGGTGCACGGATCAGGTGACTTTACCTGCATTAAAAGGGCATCTGTCATTTGAAATGTGTGTGTGCAACTCTGCACATTGGATTTAAAATGTTAGTATGACATTTAACTGCAGACTGAGCTTTATTTCTTTATTTAATGACTTCATTCTCAGAAGATATTTACAAACACTCTTGAGACCAAATAAGTGTCAATATCAGTGTATTGCAGTCTTTGTGAGGACCAATTTGACTTTTCTGCATAGCCGGTCCTTATTACCTCAAAGGACAGTTTGAAAGTTAACGCTTGGTTTTAAGGTTAGGGTCAGACACTGTATATAAGACTTAGACATAGTCTCCCATTGGTTTGTGGACCTTAAGTTCTGCATTTTGGTCATCACCATCTTGGTTTTTTGCAACCACGAGTGACTCTAGACGCTAAATAAGACATTTTTTGGTGACCAAAATGCTAAAATTAACTTTCACAAACACTGAATGAGTTTAAGTTCTAAGACAAAAACACAAACAACTTCCAGACCGGACTACGCGACCTGTCAATCACTGTGTAGCCCCGCCCCTAAAGCATCCCCTGCTT
>NW_022290477.1:0-1070 GCF_004355925.1 Anarrhichthys ocellatus
CTAGGGGGAGGCTCACCCATATCCCTGGCAGAGGCCGCTGAGGTAGTCAAAAAGCTCCTCGGTGGCAAGGCGCCGGGGGTGGATGAGATCCGCCCTGAGATGCTGAAAGCATTGGACATAGTTGGGCTGTCCTGGCTGACACACCTCTTCAATGTCACATGGGGGTCGGGATCAGTGCCCATGGACTGGCAGACCGTGGTGGTGGTTCCCATTTTCAAAAAGGGGGACCGGAGAGTGTGCTCGAATTACCGGGGTATCACACTACCCAGCCTCCCGGGGAAGGCTTATGCCAGGGTGCTGGAAAGGAGGCTCCGACCGTTTGTCGAACCTCAGATTCAAGAGGAGCAATGCGGATTCCGTCCCAGCCGTGGAACAGTGGACCAGCTCTTTACCCTCGCAAGACTACTGGAGGGGTTCTGGGAGTTTACCCAACCAGTCTACATGTGCTTTGTGGACTTGGAGAAGGCTTTCGACCGGGTCCCTCGGGGGTTCTTGTGGGGGGTGCTGTGAGAGTATGGGGTGCCGGACCCATTACAACGGGCGATCCAGTCTCTGTACGACTGCAGTAGGAGCTGTGTCCGCATTCTCGGCAATAAGTCAGACACGTTGGCCTCCGCCAGGGCTGCCCTTTGTCTCCGGTCCTGTTCGTGACTTTCATGGACAGGATATCTAGGCGCAGCCGGGGGGTGGAGAACGTCAGGTTCGGGGGTCTCGGGATCGCCTCTCTGCTGTTTGCAGATGGTGGCGTCCTGTTAGCCTCCTCGGATCGTGACCTCCAGCATTCACTGGGGCGGTTTGCAGCCGAGTGTGAAGCGGCGGGGATGAGAGTTAGCACCTCCAAATCTGAGGCCATGGTGCTCTGCCGGAAACCGGTGGATTGCTCCCTCCAGGTGGGGACGGAGTGCCTACCTCAAGCGAAGGAGTTCAAGTATCTCGGGGTCTTGTTCACGAGTGAGGGTAAGATGGAGCGGGAGATCGACAGACGGATCGGTGCGGCTGCAGCAGCAAAGCAGGCGCTGCACTGGACCGTCTTGGTGAAGAGGGAGCTGAGCCGGAAGGCAAAGCTCTCA
>NW_022290478.1:0-1070 GCF_004355925.1 Anarrhichthys ocellatus
CAGAGGAGTCGCCCCCTGGTGGACACTAGAGAGAATGCAGGTTTTAACTTCCACATTGGCTTCACTCGGCAGAACCAGAGGTTGCCGCCTGGGCACGTCCAACCTGTAAGAGGCCCCGGAGTAGACCCAGAACACGCTGGAGGGATTCTATATGACGACGAGTATGTAGATATAAACGTCTCATTCTAAGGAAACGAACACACAATGATTCTGATTTTCAGGTGATTATACACTAAAGAAAACACACTTCCATTTCTGTCGATAGATCTCTCTAAATGTTACACACTGTTCCTTTACCAACGACATTATCACATTGTGAAACAGATTCATTTTAACAGTATAATAGTTTTGGAAGGCACAGACTAAAGATATCTTCCTGTTGTCGGATCAGAAAACACTTCAACAAGGACTTCTTTTAAAAATGACAATTACAGATCTTATAGATAAAATAGGAAGGATTGTATGCATTTATCTATTGATCTGATTAAAAAGATCGTGTTGACTTTGTAGATTTGTGTTAAAACCTGATTTACTCGTCTAAATTTTGACATAATGTAGGAAGAATTTTCAACGCATCAGGATTTATGCTGATAGGAAGTGTCTGTAGCTGTCTGAGGCATTTCCTCTCAACAAAGACACAAAGAGTCGGTCTTGCTCACTGATCTTGCGTGTCAGCAGTATTTGAATGCTGTTGGTTAAGTGAGTCCGTCACACACACGTGATATATGATCGGGTATTGATTGACATTACGGTGCAGCCAACACACCAGCTGGGACTCTTTGCTTTGTGTACAGAGCCGAGGCTTCACAGAGTTCATTGCCGATAATGTTGATGATTTCATGTTTTAATCCGCTCCGTGTTAATATGATTAGATTCATTAATTACCGTCTAGTAAGAGGATTACATCGTTTTAAACAAAGATCCTTCTCTACATCACCTGTTTCATGTAGAGATGTTACAATAACAGATTTTACTTCCGGATTTTGATTCCTGAACTTCGACCGATAAAGAGGAGCGACTGCAGCGACTCCTCTGGTTGTATAGAAGTCTATGAGAAAATGACTCTACTT
>NW_022290479.1:0-1070 GCF_004355925.1 Anarrhichthys ocellatus
GGGGGGGGGGGGGGGGGGGGGGGGGGGGGGGGGGGGGATGGGGGGGGTGCAGGGGGATAAGAGGTAAGAGATGCGGGCAGTGAGAGAGGGATCACAGGGTGGATAGCGGACACTTTTTCTGGGTGGGGTTACCTGTAGTGGGGGTGCTGGAAGTGACAGTGTGGAACCTCTGAAAGAACAGTGAAATGCATTGAGACCGTCATCCCCAGCGGAAGGCAATTTTCTTTTTCTTTCCCTGTCTTTTCACTCACTAACTATCTCCTCTACTTTTTTTCTGTCTAAATTTAGACCGAGCTCAAATCCCCTTCACACTTTCAGCATCTATAGCAACTCCTAACACTCTGGTTTCACACTGTTTCCATCATCCCTCATCACCTCAATCTATTTATCCCAGTAACTTTCTTTCGCCCCCTCTTCAGCTTTAAGGCACTTTCTTTATTTGTCTACATCTCCCTGTCTGTCTCTTCATCCTTTGAAATCCTTCTCTTTTCACCCCCAAAAGTTTATCCATGCCAATTTCTTACCCATCTCCTCCAGTTCTGAAGTCATGGATTTGGATCTTAGTGCGATAGCCGGAGTGCTCAGCCTCTTACTCTGCTGGGGGACTGGAGGGGGGGGGGGGGCAGAAAAAAGGCAGCCATGGTCAGTCAAGCTGTCCAAGAACAAGGGTCAGGTACCACCAGCATTCACCTACGGTAGCACCCCAGGGTGCAGTCGATAGACTCTTACTTTTCTTCCTTGAACCCTCCTCCATGTCGGGATTGCGGGTAACCATGACAACCTTTACCATGAGGCTGTTGCCACCTTGCCGGATCATGTTGACGACCTGTCGGTGACCAACCTTCACCACGTTCTGACCATTGACCTGGTAAAGACAAAGAGACAGTGAGGGACGAAGAATACCATCTTTCATCAACTACATTTTAGTTCTAAATATGCCTGTAACAGCCTGTTAAATATACATATATAAAATATCACATTTATATATATATATATATATATATATATATATATATATATATTTTTTTTTTTTTTTTACAGGCTGTTAGAAGTTTGTATCTCAAAAACCT
>NW_022290480.1:0-1174 GCF_004355925.1 Anarrhichthys ocellatus
TTGTTTGTCCGTCCGTCCGTCCGTTAGTCCGTCCGTCTGTCCGTCTGTCCGTCCGTCAGTCCGTCTGTTGGTCCGTTAGTCCGTCCGTCCGTTTGTCCGTCCGTTAGTCCGTCCGTTTGTCCGCCCGTCTGTTTGTCCGTTTGTCCGTCCGTCTGTTTGTCCGTCCGTCTGTCCGTCTCTTCGTCCGTCTGTCCGCCCGTCCGTCCGTCTGTCCGTCCGTTTGTCCGTTTGTCCGTCCGTTAGTCCGTCCGTCTGTTTGTCCGTTTGTCCGTCCGTTTGTTTGTCCGTTTGTCCGTCCGTCCGTCCGTCTGTTTGTCCGTCAGTCCGTCTGTCTGTCCGTCCGTCAGTCCGTCTGTTTGTCCGTTAGTCCGTCAGTCCGTCTGTTTGTCCGTCAGTCCGTCTGTTTGTCCGTCAGTCCGTCTGTTGGTCCGTTAGTCCGTCCGTCCGTTTGTCCGTCCGTCTGTTTGTCCGTTAGTCCGTCCGTCCGTGAGTCCGTCCGTTAGTCCGTTTGTCCGTCCGTTTGTCCGTCCATCTGTTTGTCCGTTAGTCCGTCCGTCCGTCCGTCCGTTTGACCGTTTGTCCGTCTGTCCATCAATTTGTCCGTCCGTCTGTCCGTCCGTTAGTCCGTCCGTTAGTCCGTCCGATTGTTTGTCCGTCCGTCCGTCCGTTAGTCCGTCCGTCTGTCCGTCTGTCCGTCCGTCAGTCCGTCTGTTGGTCCGTTAGTCCGTCCGTCCGTTTGTCCGTCCGTTAGTCCGTCCGTTTGTCCGCCCGTCTGTTTGTCCGTTTGTCCGTCCGTCTGTTTGTCCGTCCGTCTGTCCGTCTCTTCGTCCGTCTGTCCGCCCGTCCGTCCGTCTGTCCGTCCGTTTGTCCGTTTGTCCGTCCGTTAGTCCGTCCGTCTGTTTGTCCGTTTGTCCGTCCGTTTGTTTGTCCGTTTGTCCGTCCGTCCGTCCGTCTGTTTGTCCGTCAGTCCGTCTGTCTGTCCGTCCGTCAGTCCGTCTGTTTGTCCGTTAGTCCGTCAGTCCGTCTGTTTGTCCGTCAGTCCGTCTGTTTGTCCGTCAGTCCGTCTGTTGGTCCGTTAGTCCGTCCGTCCGTTTGTCCGTCCGTCTGTTTGTCCGTTAGTCCGTCCGTCCGTGAGTCCGTCCGTTAGTCCGTTTGTCCGTCCGTTTGTCCGTCC
>NW_022290481.1:0-1070 GCF_004355925.1 Anarrhichthys ocellatus
TTCTGATTCAGAGTACCGGCCAAACAAGTTTACCATGATCCTTTTTTCTTCAATCAATGATAAACATGTCAATAACTCCCCACCACCTGCAGGTTGTGTCCCACTGCCAGCAGATTTAGTTTTCATGTTGAGTGAATGTGAACATTGCCCCGTAATTTGGAAGTGGCATATCCTAGAATACTTCATAGATTTTTCACAGATTCTTAGGGGTAAAGAGGACATAATTACTGTATTTTATCAAGAATAAAGAAAATAGCTGTTTTATTGAACACTACAGACTGTGAGCCTGGCATGATCTCAAAGCTTACTAAAGCAAAACATTCTTGGACAAGAAACAATGGTTAGATGTGAATACAGTATGATTCACTCTTACAAGAGTAAAGGATAAACGGATGAGGAATAACCCACGAGTATGGAAAACACTTTCTAATGCAAGTTTGGCGGTAGTTGCTGGAGTGTAAACTTTTCCAAACCAAATAAGTATCAGGACAGTACAGCTATCGCTATTCACAACTTTGATGTGGTAGCATTTTGGCTCCTATGAAGTGGATGTTTAAGTCCTCACAAAATATATTATTTATGACACCCCCCCCTCCAAATTCTTTAGATATTGAGTATCAGTCTTACTACATTCCTATGCATAGTATTTCAGCATGGGGAGAAGGGCTGCTTAGAGATCGGATGATTATCTATTTTGCATTCAAGAAAAAGTATTTTTAGCACTTCATATCTCAGTTTATTGCCCACTTACTGCACACTGGGCCTTCAGTCCAGCTTCCAGTGATGCAATAGACATGTTTCTTGGCGTCTCCTCCCTCTACAGTATAACCATCTTCACATTCATACTGCACTGTTGTATCTGCAGCAAAGAATTCCTGGTATCCCTGATGAATGATGACGGCATGGGGGATTTGAGGGGGCTCTCGACACCCATGGACAAAAAAAAAAAAAAAAAAAAAAAAAAAAGGATGAGTGATGACGTGGATTGGTGGAGCTGGTGAGAATTCAAACGTAAGAATGAACTGTATTGGTTTTACAGCTTGCTGGTGTAAAACATGTGACAGACTTAC
>NW_022290482.1:0-1069 GCF_004355925.1 Anarrhichthys ocellatus
AGCACAAACTCAAGGACCACTTACTAAGCTTCCACTGGAGATTTCTATCACGTCTCGTTAGAGAGGAGCGACAGAGAGAACGCAGTAAGTGACCCTTGAGTTAAGATTTCATCAAACCTCAACAATCAACCAGAGTTTTATAAAACAGAGAAACCCTTTAACCCCCCCCCCCCCCTCTGGATAATCAACCCTAAATCTAAATGCTGTAAAAAACAAAACAAAAAGCCGTCACATTGAAAAGAGGGAACAATTAAAATGTACATATAATATAATATAAATGTCAATACTCGCTCCTCAGAGCTCAGTCACACTATCATTGGCATAAGAAAGGGGGTGGGGGTGAGTGTGTGTCTGTGTGTGTGCGTGCGTGTGCATGCGTGTGTGCGCGTGCGGACACGCCGTCACTTCCTCCCTCGCCAAAATAAAATGCTGATAGAAAGAAAGATGTCATCCCAGAAACCAACAGACTGTAAAGTGGGTTTGCAAGACAGAAACCAGACCAGACTGGCTCTGGACCAGACAGGTTTCATCCCGTTAAATCCTCAACTTTGATATTTAATAGATGAAATAAATTAAGCGCGGTGAGAGTCGCTCGGACCGAACGACCTCTTTTCCTGCTCTTAAAAAGGAGAGAAGAGGGCAAGGGAAGGAAGCAAGGAGAGGAGGGAGGAGAGGAGGCAGATAAGGGGGGGGAGGGTTTAGGCCTGTGTGTTGGTGCCATTCTTGTCCGGCAGGTTGTTGGGGGAGGGGGGGGCCTCCTGCTTGCTGTCCCGGCGGGGGGGCATCCTCTCGTTGATCCGATCGAGCCCTCGAGCCTCCTCGAAGCTCTGGATCTTATGCTGAGGGTCGAAGCCTTGGACGGCTGAGAGGAGAGCAGAGCACACGTTAATATATATATATATATACACACATACACACATACACATATACACACATACACATACACATATACATACACATACACATATACATACACATACATATACATACACATACATACACATACACATACATACACATACATACACATACACACATATACATATATATACACATACACACATATACA
>NW_022290483.1:0-1069 GCF_004355925.1 Anarrhichthys ocellatus
GACGCCAGCCTCCGGTTCTGTGAGTTAAATGCTAAAATGCTTTAACCTTTGACCTTCGTGGGGAGAACACTCTGTGGTGCAGAGCCGGCTGACGTTGCCCTGTGCTCTTGTTGCTGCAGGTTGCCGTGTGGATATAAAACATATCAAATTAATACTAACTCATTTCAGTCACTAAAAATTGGAGCGCAGAGCTCCTCCATCAATCAATTCATTTATTTGTTTCGTGAAAATCGTACAAGGTGAAGTTATAACGTTTAAATGTATTTGTATGGCCCACAATCACACATTTGCCTCGGAGGGCTTTACAATGTACAACATCCTGTGTGGACCCTCACATCAGAAAACAGGAAGAAACGGTCAAGTGTGCAGGCTTCAGTTCAACAGAAAGAGACCAAATGTGAAAGTATTATTGCCAAAGACTGAATGATCACACGGGTGGTGTGAAGGTTTTGTGTTTGAAGCCCCCTGCAATCATTCGATAAGCCCCGCCTCTTTACTCACTGCTGCGTCAATCTGCTATCCACAGAAAATGATCTCAGAAGTGAATCCGTAACTTGAGTTGCTGCAAGTTAAGTTTATTTTATGTGAGTCATTAGTTAAATAAACGGTAACTATTTAAATTATTTGATCTTGTTTTTGTCTTAAGTTCTGGTTCTGTCGCAATCTGCCCTGCTCCTGCTCGTAGGTCACGTGTTTCCTGTTTCCTGCCTTTTATTCATGTTTTGTGTTTCCTGTTTTATTTTGTTACCCACCTCTCCTCTCGTTTCAGATAACTTCACTTCCTCCCTGTGTGTGTTTTGATTAGTTTCACCTTTCGCTTTAAAGCATTAAAACCACATCAGATAACTACATTCAGGATTTTAAATGTGTGTGATAAGTTTGGTTATGTTTTGAGCATTTCTAGACTCTCAAAAACACCTTCTTTGTTTTTCATGGCGAACAAAGCGTCACCACGGCAACAGCTTTTCACGAAACAACAAGCTTTGAGTAGCTTTTCATCACAAAGGTCTTTAGATTGTACCGACCAAATTTGAAGTTGATTCGTTTATTTTCCTAGGAGGAGTTCGTT
>NW_022290484.1:0-1069 GCF_004355925.1 Anarrhichthys ocellatus
TTGTTAACGTTTGTTGAGGTTTGTTAACATTTGTTCAGGTTTGTTAACGTTTGTTGAGGTTTGTTAACGTTTGTTGAGGTTTGTTAACGTTTGTTGAGGTTTGTTAATGTTTGTTGAGGTTTGTTATTGTTTGTTGAGGTTTGTTATTGTTTGTTGAGGTTTGTTAATGTTTGTTGAGGTTTAATAACCTTTGTTGAGGTTTATTAAACTTTGTTGAGGTTTGTTCATGTTTGTTAATGTTTGTTGAGGTTTATTAACGTTTGTTGACGTTTATTACCATTTGTTGACATTTAGTTGACGTTTGTTGAGGTTTATTAACGTTTGTTGACGTTTGTTGAGGTTTATTAATGTTTGTTAATGTTTGTTGAGGTTTGTTAACGTTTGTTGAGGTTTATTAACGTTTGTTGAGGTTTGTTAATGTTTGTTAACGTTTGTTGAGGTTTATTAACGTTTGAGGTTTGTTAATGTTTGTTAACGTTTGTTAATGTTTGTTAAGTTTGTTGATGTTTGTTAAGGTTTGTTAACGTTTGTTGCGGTTTGTTCACGTTTGTTGAGGTTTGTTAACGTTTGTTGCGGTTTGTTCACGTTTGTTGATGTTTGTTAACGTTTGTTGCGGTTTGTTCACGTTTGTTGAGGTTTGTTAACGTTTGTTGCGGTTTATTAACGTTTGTTGACGTTTGTTAACGTTTGTTGAGGTCTGTTGACGTCTGTTGAGGTCTGTTGACATCTGTTGAGGTTTGTTGACGTCTGTTAACGTTTGTTGAGGTTTGTTAATGTTTGTTGAGGTTTGTTAATGTTTGTTCAGGTTTGTTAACGTTTGTTGAGGTTTGTTCATGTTTGTTAATGTTTGTTGAGGTTTATTAACGTTTGTTGAGGTTTTTCATGTTTGTTAACGTTTGTTGAGGTTTAACGTTTGTTGAGGTTTGTTAATGTTTGTTGAGGTTTATTAACCTTTGTTGAGGTTTATTAACCTTTGTTGAGGTTTATTAACCTTTGTTGAGGTTTGTTCATGTTTGTTAACATTTATTGAGGTTTGTTAACGTTTGTTGATGTTTATTAACGTTTGTTG
>NW_022290485.1:0-1068 GCF_004355925.1 Anarrhichthys ocellatus
TGTGTGTGTGTGTGTGCACTGTAGTTTTAAATTATTCCAGTTTGCTTTGCAGTCTAGAACTAAATAATCCAAGCAGGTTCAGCATTATACAGTAGTTATGACATACACAATCACTTTACAACACAAAGCGACACACCATAATAGCTCCATACTATTCTTCAGTAGTCTTCTTTGTCAGGTCTGTGTTTGCTAGTTGTGGTGTGTGGTTTGTCAATAAACCGCACACGGCCACACAACGATAAACTGCGGCCTTCACTGAGGGGAATAGAAAGCTACTGAATTCCTTGAGACTCCCGTTCAAGTTACAGTGTCTGACAATCGCTGGGCGTTCCACTGTTGGACGACTGCGGTATTGTTGAGGTTGATACAAAGTGTGTTGTGACTCACTCGCCTCATATTTCTCCCATCTCCTCCCCCTGCCTCCCCCCTTTCTGTGTCTGTCTCTAGTTACAGGAGTATTACAAGAAGCAGCAGGAGCAGTTGCATCTCCAGCTTCTGAGTCAGCAGCAGCAACAGCAGCAGCAGCAGCAGCAGCAGCAGCAGCAGCAACAGCAGCAGCAGCAACAGCAGCAGCAGCAGGCCGGGAAGCAAGCGGCAAAAGAGGTGAACTTCACCAAGTACACACTCACTCAGCTCAAGTACACTCTGAAGTACACAAGTGCCCTTAAACGCAGTAAAAGTGGTTGACATGGGAGCCAGCAGAAGGAAAAGAAAATCACACGGAGGATCTAATGTATAGAATATATATATTCCCTTCTCTCTTCTTATCCTCCTTTTCTCTGGATTATTGTTGTGTGTACAAGCTTGTCTCGAAAAAAGAATTAGTGAATATGGATTTTCATTTCTTCCACCGGCATGCCATGTCGAGGCAGCGATGGAGTGCTGTGTTAAGCCATACGCTGCCCTGCCAAAGTATTCATTGCACGCCTTCAGCTCTGAGCCTGAAGAGAAATCTCTCTGTAGGAAGGGCCTGCCACTCTTTTAATTGTCAATTAACCCCGCCAGCATTAGGAGCCTCCCTTGCTCTCGTTTCTCTCTCTCGCACACACACACACACACACACACACA
>NW_022290486.1:0-1068 GCF_004355925.1 Anarrhichthys ocellatus
TCTGTCCTGGTGTTAATGATCGTGGTAAAAACCTCATCCCTTTGACCATCTCTCCTGTGAATCAAACTGCCTGATCTTCTTTTTTATGATTGAACAATAATGCATTGCCAACAATACATATCCGCATTAAATTAGTCTTTCTACATCCACAGTGTAAATATACACCAGACAAAGTTTTCATACTGCAATAATGACACAGCGGTTAATACTATGGATGCAAATAAATTAAAAGAACAAACCAAGATCAATTTTGAGATAAAAAATAATTCATGGTAGTAAATGAGCATATTTAGTGATAATATCACATGTAACTCGTTTTCATCTGAATATGATTTGTCAGTACTTAATAATTTGTGTCACTCATACAGCTTCAGGGTTATACCATAAACATAAAAAGTAGCTTTAAGTATTCTTCACTAAGGGTGGATTTGATTTGTTTTGAAAGGCTTCTTAAAAAGATCTAAAAGATCTATCTAATATGCTCAGTGATGCAGTGATAAGTTGATTTGCCTTTAGAATGTAAATTACTGGATAAAGGTTGCATTTGTACTGATTTACAGTTATTTTAGTTTTCATATACGATCTTACTTTCTCGGTGTGGACTGTGGGTATAACTCTCTACATATCTCTATAGATGTTAACAGGGAGGATGTCTTTCTCAAATTATATTATGTTAAAGGAACAGTGTGTAACATTTAGGGGGATTAATTGGCAGCAATGGAATTCAATATTCATAACTATGTTTTAATCAGTGTATAATCACCTGAAACTATGAATGGTATAGAAACAGTTACATCCTGTTGATCTGATCTGTAGGATACTTGTAGTTTGCAGGTTCAGATTTATTCATATGTGTCTATATATGAAAATAAATGTGTGCTTATCTGCATTGTATGCTATCCTTTGTTCTTTTTATGCCTGTGAAACACTTTACTGTTGGCTTTGATATGTGTTGTATGAATCAGCTTTATTATTATCAATCACACAATATAGTACGTTTTTAGATTAAACCTTCTTTACACAACAGAGAGAGTGAAGGATGGATAAATATCAGGGTTGTTATGTTTT
>NW_022290487.1:0-1068 GCF_004355925.1 Anarrhichthys ocellatus
GGAAGAAGTGGAGGAGGAGGAGGAGGAGGAAGAAGTGGAGGAGGAGGTGATGACGTGATGAACTGCTGCCATCATCAACGTTTAGTAATTCTCTTTGAGGACTTGAAACACAGCGTGCTTAGGAATGAGTCTCTGCACAGAGATACCTGCAGGTGTCTCTCTCTTCTTCCTCATATTGACGTTTTTTAAACGTGATGTTTTTTGCAGATGTGGCAGAATTTAAAGCTGCATGTGATTACTCTGGCTCATATTTAGTCTGAGATGTATCCGATGCAGGTCACTGATGACGGAATGATTCACAGTCAGAACATGAACTGATCTTTACAGCCGAGTCAAACAAGGATGACATTTAAACCACCACTGGTCCTGAGTCTTTGTGTTCACGGCTACGTTTGGTTACTTCCCCTCCTCCTCCCGGTGTTTCCTCATTGATCAGAGAACAAACAGTGCACCCTGCCTCTTCATATGTGTCACGGACAGCAACAGCAAATCAATAAAGTGGATTGACTTTGTTTTAATTTGCCATCTCGGTTTCATTTCCCCGCTGACATTTCTAACTGTGTCCTTTGACGATTCAGCTGCAAAGTCCAGACGAGAGAAAACGTTGATTTGGTTCATAAGTTGCCTTCAATTATTTCTGCGCTCTCAGAATATTATTGAGCCTCGTGAGCAGCTGGTTCTGGACTTATTTTGCCTTCAGATTGGTGCAAACAGGAAGATCTGCAGACATTACTTCTAACAAATCCTTCTCATAAAAGGATAGCACTCAATCTGACTGTTGCTTAGACACGTGGATGGATTTTAATTCATGTCTCCACCACCAATAAGCATCCTCATTGACTTTCCACTGGCGATATTTTTGTGCTGAGCTAGACAAACAAAAATGAGTGTCCCCGTACACAAAACCATAGATTACATTTCATGACTGTTCTACATGCTGCTATAACACAGAGATGTTTATCTGCTACTAACCAGCTGATGGACGCACGCCTGATTTACATTTATTTTTTTGCAACATTTCATAATTAAAATTCTCCGACAGTTGAATAGAAACACAACTATCGTGTT
>NW_022290488.1:0-1068 GCF_004355925.1 Anarrhichthys ocellatus
TGTGTGTGTGTGTGTGTGTGTGTGTGCGAGAGAGAGAAACGAGAGCAAGGGAGGCTCCTAATGCTGGCGGGGTTAATTGACAATTAAAAGAGTGGCAGGCCCTTCCTACAGAGAGATTTCTCTTCAGGCTCAGAGCTGAAGGCGTGCAATGAATACTTTGGCAGGGCAGCGTATGGCTTAACACAGCACTCCATCGCTGCCTCGACATGGCATGCCGGTGGAAGAAATGAAAATCCATATTCACTAATTCTTTTTTCGAGACAAGCTTGTACACACAACAATAATCCAGAGAAAAGGAGGATAAGAAGAGAGAAGGGAATATATATATTCTATACATTAGATCCTCCGTGTGATTTTCTTTTCCTTCTGCTGGCTCCCATGTCAACCACTTTTACTGCGTTTAAGGGCACTTGTGTACTTCAGAGTGTACTTGAGCTGAGTGAGTGTGTACTTGGTGAAGTTCACCTCTTTTGCCGCTTGCTTCCCGGCCTGCTGCTGCTGCTGTTGCTGCTGCTGCTGTTGCTGCTGCTGCTGCTGCTGCTGCTGCTGCTGCTGTTGCTGCTGCTGACTCAGAAGCTGGAGATGCAACTGCTCCTGCTGCTTCTTGTAATACTCCTGTAACTAGAGACAGACACAGAAAGGGGGGAGGCAGGGGGAGGAGATGGGAGAAATATGAGGCGAGTGAGTCACAACACACTTTGTATCAACCTCAACAATACCGCAGTCGTCCAACAGTGGAACGCCCAGCGATTGTCAGACACTGTAACTTGAACGGGAGTCTCAAGGAATTCAGTAGCTTTCTATTCCCCTCAGTGAAGGCCGCAGTTTATCGTTGTGTGGCCGTGTGCGGTTTATTGACAAACCACACACCACAACTAGCAAACACAGACCTGACAAAGAAGACTACTGAAGAATAGTATGGAGCTATTATGGTGTGTCGCTTTGTGTTGTAAAGTGATTGTGTATGTCATAACTACTGTATAATGCTGAACCTGCTTGGATTATTTAGTTCTAGACTGCAAAGCAAACTGGAATAATTTAAAACTACAGTGCACACACACACACACA
>NW_022290489.1:0-1068 GCF_004355925.1 Anarrhichthys ocellatus
CCCCCCCCCTCTCTCTCTCTCTCTCTCCCTCCGTTGTTCGTCCCTCTCTTCATTTAAATGTGTCAAAGATGAAACGAGAAATATCCAACATCAGCAGCCGTGTGCTGCGTGTTTCAGTGCTAATCAACAGATGTTTGTAGAAATAGTTTCTCCTGAATCTTCAGGTGAAAGGTATGTTCACACGCAGCGACGTGTAGGAAACACAGGAAGGTGGTAGTGTTCTCGTCAGAGAGTGAGGGTCCCTGGGTAGGAGCGGTGCAACATGTTAACATTATGACTGTATGCTTTAACTCAAGGCCCGTTTACTGGATCTCTTCCAGAACTTAAAGCTGTTGTTGTGCTCGAAAGCTCCCAAAGAAATCTAGACCTTGAACTCTTTGAATGTTGTGAAATTAAAGGGGGCATATCATGCTCATGTTCAGGGTTATACTTGTATTTGGGGTCTAGAACATCTTTATATGCTTTAATCTTGAAAAAAACACATGTTCTCATACTGTCGGTCTGAATACACCTATATTCACCCTCTGTCTGAAACGCTCCGTTTTAGCGCCTGTCTCTTTAAGACAACCCTCACAAAAAAAGCCGGCCATCGTCAAAAACACCACATTAGACAATCATCTCATTTGTCTGGTTGAGTTCCCAAGACTTTCAGAATATATGACAAGGACTTTGTGTTGTTTTTGTCCCCCCCCCCCCACACACACACACACACACATTTGCAAATAGATAGATGTATAGATGGAGAGAGAGAGAGGTAACCCTGTGAGAGCGGCAGAAGAGTAGAGCTACTGCAGCTAGATAACAGAGGGAGGAGGTGGAGGAAGAAGAAGAGGACCACGTGACAATGTCTCTCCGTTCCCCTGGGCTCTGGATAACAGGACAGAGAGAGAGGGAGGGAGGGAGGGAGAGAGAGGGGGGGGGAGGGAATAACAAGATGGGCTTGGCTGTTAAAGAAGGAGCGAGAGGGGACGGAGAGCAGAGAGGAGGTTGAGCCGGAGGAGGAAGAGTGATGGGTGGCGGAGGTGGGAGTGATGTATGGAGAGGGTGAGGAAGGATGGGAGGAGGGAG
>NW_022290490.1:0-1068 GCF_004355925.1 Anarrhichthys ocellatus
TGTGTGTGTGTGTGTGCACTGTAGTTTTAAATTATTCCAGTTTGCTTTGCAGTCTAGAACTAAATAATCCAAGCAGGTTCAGCATTATACAGTAGTTATGACATACACAATCACTTTACAACACAAAGCGACACACCATAATAGCTCCATACTATTCTTCAGTAGTCTTCTTTGTCAGGTCTGTGTTTGCTAGTTGTGGTGTGTGGTTTGTCAATAAACCGCACACGGCCACACAACGATAAACTGCGGCCTTCACTGAGGGGAATAGAAAGCTACTGAATTCCTTGAGACTCCCGTTCAAGTTACAGTGTCTGACAATCGCTGGGCGTTCCACTGTTGGACGACTGCGGTATTGTTGAGGTTGATACAAAGTGTGTTGTGACTCACTCGCCTCATATTTCTCCCATCTCCTCCCCCTGCCTCCCCCCTTTCTGTGT
Organism: Anarrhichthys ocellatus; assembly: GCF_004355925.1. Lineage (NCBI taxonomy): Eukaryota > Metazoa > Chordata > Actinopteri > Perciformes > Anarhichadidae > Anarrhichthys > Anarrhichthys ocellatus. Next base: position 438 of record NW_022290490.1, read on the forward strand.
CTGTCTCTAGTTACAGGAGTATTACAAGAAGCAGCAGGAGCAGTTGCATCTCCAGCTTCTGAGTCAGCAGCAGCAACAGCAGCAGCAGCAGCAGCAGCAGCAGCAGCAGCAACAGCAGCAGCAGCAACAGCAGCAGCAGCAGGCCGGGAAGCAAGCGGCAAAAGAGGTGAACTTCACCAAGTACACACTCACTCAGCTCAAGTACACTCTGAAGTACACAAGTGCCCTTAAACGCAGTAAAAGTGGTTGACATGGGAGCCAGCAGAAGGAAAAGAAAATCACACGGAGGATCTAATGTATAGAATATATATATTCCCTTCTCTCTTCTTATCCTCCTTTTCTCTGGATTATTGTTGTGTGTACAAGCTTGTCTCGAAAAAAGAATTAGTGAATATGGATTTTCATTTCTTCCACCGGCATGCCATGTCGAGGCAGCGATGGAGTGCTGTGTTAAGCCATACGCTGCCCTGCCAAAGTATTCATTGCACGCCTTCAGCTCTGAGCCTGAAGAGAAATCTCTCTGTAGGAAGGGCCTGCCACTCTTTTAATTGTCAATTAACCCCGCCAGCATTAGGAGCCTCCCTTGCTCTCGTTTCTCTCTCTCGCACACACACACACACACACACACACA
>NW_022290491.1:0-1068 GCF_004355925.1 Anarrhichthys ocellatus
GTAAGTACTTAAGTACAAAACTGTATCTCAGAGGTACATATTGTACTTTTTACTGTACTACATCTCAGAGGTACATATTGTACTCTTTACTCTACTACATCTCAGAGGTACATATTGTACTTTTACTACATTTGTCTGACAGCTTTAGCTTCTTCTCAGATAAAACTTCATATCTCCAGATGTGTTGATGTTGAATGTTTGTGATGAACTGAAGGATGAAGTGTTCCTTTATGTGATGAGAAAATCCTCCTACGACTTCATCGAAATAAACTGTAAACTAAGTTAATTTAGTCTGATACTGTTCTGGTGTTTGTATATTCTACAAGTATTTAGTGTGTGTGTGTGTGTGTGTCACTCTTAGCTTTCTGTTTTCCCAACAGCCTCATTGAGTTTACAGACACAAAGACTTCTGCATCAAATCCCCTCAGCTCATCGTGTCTCTGGGGTTCATGGTGCTCTTCAGATTAAACATCAAATCACTGTTTCTTTGTGTGTTTCTTTATATGTGTGTGTGTGTGTGTGTGTTTGTATGTGTTGGTGTATGTGTGTGTTAGTGTGTCTGCAATCGGGGGAATTCAGCAACTCTCCAACAGTCTGTCACTGTTTATGTCTTTGTCTCTTTGTTTTCGTCCTCCTTTCTGTTTTCTTATTTTCTCCACAAAATATCTTAATATTTGATCCAACATTTATATTTTGGTCTGCTTAAAGGATATGTCTGGTGATATTCTATTGATATTTTTTTCTTATAATCGATAAATCTCATGAAAAGACTCCAAAGAACGTGTTAGCCTCTCTCAGTACTGGCTGACTTCCTGTCTGTGGCTCCGATGGTTCCTACTGAAGACAGCAGTAACTCTTTAAACTCACAAATATATATTTTCGTGAAAATAAATCTCTGTAATTACTTAAAACATCTGGTCGCTGTAGTGTTCTATCATAAACATACCTGGCTCAGCATTTTTTTGTTATTGTATGTAGAATGCTACACTACAAAGAAAGAACACATTCTTCATAAAGATATTTTCAACATGAATCATAAACTGCTGAGAATATTGGACCAAACCAGGA
>NW_022290492.1:0-1068 GCF_004355925.1 Anarrhichthys ocellatus
TGTGTGTGTGTGTGTGTGTGTGTGTGCGAGAGAGAGAAACGAGAGCAAGGGAGGCTCCTAATGCTGGCGGGGTTAATTGACAATTAAAAGAGTGGCAGGCCCTTCCTACAGAGAGATTTCTCTTCAGGCTCAGAGCTGAAGGCGTGCAATGAATACTTTGGCAGGGCAGCGTATGGCTTAACACAGCACTCCATCGCTGCCTCGACATGGCATGCCGGTGGAAGAAATGAAAATCCATATTCACTAATTCTTTTTTCGAGACAAGCTTGTACACACAACAATAATCCAGAGAAAAGGAGGATAAGAAGAGAGAAGGGAATATATATATTCTATACATTAGATCCTCCGTGTGATTTTCTTTTCCTTCTGCTGGCTCCCATGTCAACCACTTTTACTGCGTTTAAGGGCACTTGTGTACTTCAGAGTGTACTTGAGCTGAGTGAGTGTGTACTTGGTGAAGTTCACCTCTTTTGCCGCTTGCTTCCCGGCCTGCTGCTGCTGCTGTTGCTGCTGCTGCTGTTGCTGCTGCTGCTGCTGCTGCTGCTGCTGCTGCTGTTGCTGCTGCTGACTCAGAAGCTGGAGATGCAACTGCTCCTGCTGCTTCTTGTAATACTCCTGTAACTAGAGACAGACACAGAAAGGGGGGAGGCAGGGGGAGGAGATGGGAGAAATATGAGGCGAGTGAGTCACAACACACTTTGTATCAACCTCAACAATACCGCAGTCGTCCAACAGTGGAACGCCCAGCGATTGTCAGACACTGTAACTTGAACGGGAGTCTCAAGGAATTCAGTAGCTTTCTATTCCCCTCAGTGAAGGCCGCAGTTTATCGTTGTGTGGCCGTGTGCGGTTTATTGACAAACCACACACCACAACTAGCAAACACAGACCTGACAAAGAAGACTACTGAAGAATAGTATGGAGCTATTATGGTGTGTCGCTTTGTGTTGTAAAGTGATTGTGTATGTCATAACTACTGTATAATGCTGAACCTGCTTGGATTATTTAGTTCTAGACTGCAAAGCAAACTGGAATAATTTAAAACTACAGTGCACACACACACACACA
>NW_022290493.1:0-307 GCF_004355925.1 Anarrhichthys ocellatus
GTTTCTTTACTACGTTTCTTTTCTACGTTTCTTTTCTACGTTTCTTCTCTACGTTTCTTCACTACAATTCTTTACTACGTTTCTTTTCTACGTTTCTTTTCTACGTTTCTTTACTACGTTTGTTTTCTACATTTCTTTTCTATGTTTCTTTACTACGTTTCTTTTCTACATTTCTTTACTACGTTTCTTTACTACAATTCTTTACTACGTTTCTTTTCTACGTTTCTTTACTATGTTTCTTTTCTACGTTTCTTTACTACGTTTCTTTTCTACATTTCTTTTCTATGTTTCTTTACTACGTTTCTTT
>NW_022290493.1:407-1067 GCF_004355925.1 Anarrhichthys ocellatus
GAGGGAGGAGAGGAGGGGAGGGAGGAGAGGAGGGGAGGGAGGAGGGAAGAAGGGGAGGAGAGGAGGGGAGGGAGGAGGGGAGGAGGGGAGGGAGGAGGGAGGAGAGGAGGGGAGGGAGGAGGGGAGGAGGGGAGGAGAGGAGGGGAGGGAGGAGAGGAGAGGAGGGGAGGGAGGAGGGGAGGGAGGAGGGGAGGGAGGAGAGGAGGTTTCTTTTCTGTTTCTTTACTACGTTTCTTTACTATGTTTCTTTACTGTTTCTTTTCTGTTTCTTTACTGTTTCTTTTCTATGTTTCTTTTCCATGTTTCTTTACTACGTTTCTTTACTATGTTTCTTTTCTACGTTTCTTTTCTACGTTTCTTTACTACGTTTCTTTTCTACGTTTCTTTTCTACGTTTCTTCTCTACGTTTCTTCACTACAATTCTTTACTACGTTTCTTTTCTACGTTTCTTTTCTACGTTTCTTTACTACGTTTGTTTTCTACATTTCTTTTCTATGTTTCTTTACTACGTTTCTTTTCTACATTTCTTTACTACGTTTCTTTACTACAATTCTTTACTACGTTTCTTTTCTACGTTTCTTTACTATGTTTCTTTTCTACGTTTCTTTACTACGTTTCTTTTCTACATTTCTTTTCTATGTTTCTTTACTACGTTTCTTT
>NW_022290494.1:0-548 GCF_004355925.1 Anarrhichthys ocellatus
AATTTGGTTAGTCCTCAGCATGTTCAGATTTTCCTTTAACCTGTGGCATGACTTTGCGTCAACCCTCCCCCAGTCCAGAATGTGATGGTAATGGACAAAGTTGTTATGGTTTTCTCTCAAACACACTTTCGTAAGAAAAGTTACTGATTTTGAAGCCTGAATGGCTCAGTCGGTAGAGCATCAGACTTTTAGTCTGAGGGTCCAGGGTTCAAGTCCCTGTTCAGGCGTCAAGTTTAATGTTGGTGTGACTGTTCAGCTCGTTGTTGTCGGAGGTCCACAGTGTGCTTGTTGCCACGGATGATTGGTGTATTTGGCCGACTGCATGTATGTTACTGCCAGCAGTTATAAATGGAAGTCTCCCTGTTGCCATCAGTGAGTTATGAATTTGGTTAGTCCTCAGCATGTTCAGATTTTCCTTTAACCTGTGGCATGACTTTGCGTCAACCCTCCCCCAGTCCAGAATATGATGGTAATGGACAAAGTTGTTATGGTTTTCTCTCAAACACACTTTCTTACGAAAGTGTGTTTGAGAGAAAACCATAACAACT
>NW_022290494.1:648-1067 GCF_004355925.1 Anarrhichthys ocellatus
GAATTTGGTTAGTCCTCAGCATGTTCAGATTTTCCTTTAACCTGTTGTTTTCTACGGCTACATGCAACTTTGCGTCAACCCTCCCCCAGTCCAGAATATGATGGTAATGGACAAAGTTGTTATGGTTTTCTCTCAAACACACTTTCGTAAGAAAAGTTACTGATTTTGAAGCCTGAATGGCTCAGTCGGTAGAGCATCAGACTTTTAATCTGAGGGTCCAGGGTTCAAGTCCCTGTTCAGGCGTCAAGTTTAATGTTGGTGTGACTGTTCAGCTCGTTGTTCTCGGAGGTCCACAGTGTGCTTGTTGCCACGGATGATTGGTGTATTTGGCCGACTGCATGTATGTTACTGCCAGCAGTTATGAATGGAAGTCTCCCTGTTGCCATCAGTGAGTTATGAATTTGGTTAGTCCTCAGCAT
>NW_022290495.1:0-643 GCF_004355925.1 Anarrhichthys ocellatus
ACATGTCCTCATAGTGTTAGTACAGGACATGTCCTCATAGTGTTGGTCCAGGACATGTCCTCATAGTGGTACAGGACAGGTCCTCATAGTGTTGGTACAGGACAGGTACTCACAAACATCGAGGAACAAGAACACACACACACACAAACAAAGCGTACCAGCCTCCTGAGGAACCCAGTGGAACAGTTTTTTCCTCTGGTGTTTGAACGCAGCTCCATCAATAGAAGCTTCAGCTCTCTGTAGTCCAGTCGGCCTGATGCCATGAAAATAATGAGACTTTATGGGCAACAGTCCCAGAGTTAAACCACACACACACACACACACACACACACACACACACACACACACACACAAAGACATACATACACATGCACACACACGCACACACTCTTCACAAGTCATTGCTCTCAATGTGTGTCTGTGTTGTGTTGTTGTTTTGTTGCTGATAAAACTACAACTCCCTATTGCTGAAAACATAACGCGATTTGATCGACATTTATTTTTTCCAAAAAACTAACTTTAGATGATAATACTTCTATACTTTATATACTAATACTTTTATACTTTAGTTGATAATACTTCTATACTTTAGTTGATAATACTTCTATACTTTAGATGATAATACTTCTATACTTTATATACT
>NW_022290495.1:653-1067 GCF_004355925.1 Anarrhichthys ocellatus
TAATACTTCTATACTTTAGATGATAATACTTCTGTTTTTTCCACATTGTTTTATGACAGAAGAGGTCGAGTTGGTGGAATGACATCATCGTTCAGTTCGATGGTGAGGTCATCGAGCACATTGTACTGATGGAGGCAGACATAGAATATTCTATTGCAGTGTGTCTGTTTGTGTTTGTGTGCGTGTGTCTGTGTGTCTGTGTCTGTGTGTGTGAGTGTGTGTGTGTGTCTGTGTGTGTGTGTCTGTGTGCGTGTGTCTGTGTGTGTGAGTGTGTGTCTGTGTGTGTGAGTGTGTGTGTGTGTCTGTGTGTGTGAGTGTGTGTGTCTGTGTGTGTGTGTCTGTGTGTGTGAGTGTGTGTGTGTGTGTCTGTGTGTGTGTCTGTGTGTGTGTGTGTGTGTGTGTGTGTGTGTGTGT
>NW_022290497.1:0-1066 GCF_004355925.1 Anarrhichthys ocellatus
TAGAGTCAAACAGACCATAAAGCAGGGGATGCTTTAGGGCGGGGCTTTCTACATCACTTCCATTCATTGGCTGTTAAAAAAACAAAACAAAAGACATGGCGACGGCCGTAATCCAAGATGGCGGCGGCCAAATCCACGAACTCGAGGCTTCAAAACGGCAGTCCACGTACAGTCTATGTGCAACACTGACATTCATAAAACTGGATCCTGTTTCAGATTTAAAGGGACAGTTCGACCCAAAATCATCAATCACTTTGAGCACCAAAAGTCGAGTGTCATATAGTCCCATTATATTGGAGAGAAGGCTGACATCTCTACAAAACTAGGCAACTCACACCAAAACAATCTACACTGATAAATAACAAAACAAGTAAGAGGATAAATATGTGTTTTTGATTTTGGGGTGAAAAAGCATCACTGACATGTTTTCTGGACTTGTCTGTCAATGTTCTTTGGGGTTGTTTTTTTTGGGCTGAGACCGAGGAAGTCACTGGAGTGTGATGATGGAGGCGCTGCTTCGGGTTGTTGCTGAGCCACTGAGGAGCCGGCAGACAGATGCACAACCCCCCCAGCTCTGCTGCTGCTTGTGCTGCTCACGACAGCAGAGAAAAATAGTTTTTCTTATTTACTAAGTTTGGAAGAATCAATCAACAGGATGTTTCCAAGCTGCCAGTTTACTCACTCAAATATAGAAGGAAGGAGGTGGTTTTACATCTTTAAAGTGTTATTCTTTGTCCTCCTCTGTGGATATTTACAGTTAAAGATATTCTTTTTTCAGTGGTGGAAGAAGAATTTCTAGGTAAAAGTTTAGTGTCGTGTAAAATACTCCGTTATTCCTACATTCTTGGAGAATTGTGAATGTACAGTAACTTCACAAAGGAAGTGACCATATTAGGACTGAGGAGGAGTGACGTAGAGACTCCGTATAGGTCTCTGGTAGAGACCTGTCAATCACCGTGTAGCCCCTAAAGCCCTAAAGCATCCCCTGCTTTATGGTCTGTTTGACTCTAAATGGACCCTAAGTTACTAAATGAACATCATGCTGTATTGAAGAAGACTTGAAACT
>NW_022290498.1:0-1066 GCF_004355925.1 Anarrhichthys ocellatus
ACGTTAATAACATTCTGTTAATAACATTACGTTAATAGCATTACGTTAATAACAGCATTACGTTAATAACATGTTAATAACATTCTGTTAATAATATGACGTTAATAACATTACGCTAATAACATTCTGTTAATACATTACATTACATTAATGTAATAACATAATGTAATAACATTCTGTTAATACATTACATTACATTAATGTAATAACATAATGTAATAACATTCTGTTAATATGTTTTAATTACTTGAAGGTTTCATCTGTAAAGAGTAACTAAGTTTTATTGAGGATTAAAGGGACCGAATGTTTCAATGTGTCATTTTTTTATATCATCAAACAAGGAACTTATTCAAGACCAGACTGTCTGTCTGTCTACCTGTCTGTCTACCACTGACTTCTAATCTGTGAATAAAGTGTTATTGTGTCACATGAGTTTCTCTCTGCAGCCAAAAGTCAGCTGAACACATGTTAAACATGTTCATATATTACAGAACATATTAATATATTACAGACATCAACAGACACAGAGGGAGTCAGACTCTCTAAAACCAGTCGAGTATAATCGGATTAAGATTCTTTAAGAAACAGAAACTAGTTAAACAGCTACAGTATTTCAGTAAAAGTACACAAGTATTCATCAATAGATCAATATGTTGGGTTTGTGTGTCAACAATAATTTGATGTTTTTATTATTATTTATTACACAAAAACTTAAATCTGTAAATATGACGTAATATACGTACAATGAAAACACTCCAATAGAAGTACTTCTGGTGTACTTTAGTAAATATACTAAAATACATTTATTTATACCAACACTCAGATTTATAATTAGAATTAATTTAATTAAGTCAATATGTTTCTGTTGATCTTCAGATTAAAGATGAGTCATAATTATGTTTCATGTTTTTACATCTGAGACAAACAAAGAGCTCAAGATGGAAAACAAAGTCCTCTGAGCTGAGGATCAACAATCAACGGTTCAGCTTTAGAGACGAGTGTGTGATTAGTGATGTTCTGAGACACTCTCACACACAGAGATACACCGTCACACAGACACTCACGC
>NW_022290499.1:0-1003 GCF_004355925.1 Anarrhichthys ocellatus
CTCTTATCTTTCTCTCTCTCTCCACTGTCGTCTCTCGTGTTCTCTTTCTTTCTGTCGCTCCGTTAAATGGACAGCTGATCTATCGTTTCATCAGCAAGAAGCACGAAACACGATAACAAGAGTCTGAGCATCTGTGACGATGTGGAGCTACGTTATTTCTCTTAATCGGCGACCTTCTGTCTGACAGAAGAAAAGACTTCATTTTCAGAATCTTTCCTCTGACATGGAGGAGGGTCCAGCTGCAGAGCTCCGTGCTCAGGCCCACCTCCTCCGTCGGACCCTTTAGGGTCCTGAGCTCGGAGAAGGAAGTGACGATCATCGGGACACGTTAGCATTAGCTTCATTAGCTCGAATAAACCCCCGATAACACCAAAGTGACATAACTTATAATGTTAAGGAAGCAGGAAATCACTTGACCGTACGGTATGAGTTCACTAACGTGAGCTAGCTTGTGTTTTCATAGCTGAACCCAATAAACTACATTTATAACACAAAGTTACAGTTCCGTCTGTTGGTTCAGATACAGTTTGATCTCTATTAGGAGATGAAATGTTTGGGAACAAAGTACGAGAGATCAAACTGTGATGTAATGTGTATAATAATCCGTTATAATATTAAAATAACTCTCTCTCTCTCTCTCTTGTAATAACTAAATAAGATCCAAAACTATCTCAAACTTGACAGAGAAGAGAAGTGTCTTTTGGTTTATTTTCATCTCGTTACTCTTCTTCTGCTGATCATGAAGCCCTTCACTTCCTGTCTGCTTCCTCCAGTTAATCAACACAAGCAGACACATTTGCAAACACTGACAAAACGCACGCACACACACACACACGCAGGCACGCACGCACGCACGCGCACACACACACACACACACACACTGTTTAAGAGTGGATCGATTAGTGACACCTGTCCTGAAAAACATAGCTTGAGCAGGACAGTTGCTTGACTGGTGTGTGTGTGTGTGTGTGTGTGTGTGTGTGTGTGTGTGTGTGTGTGTGTG
>NW_022290500.1:0-1066 GCF_004355925.1 Anarrhichthys ocellatus
AGAAAGTTTGATTGAATAATATCTTAACAATATTTATTGTCTGTTTTCAAATTGAACTGGATGAATTATAAATAATACAGCTCTAAAGCGAGGATCCACTCGACTACAGTACGTTTGTGGAGAAGCCTTTTCAAATTTCTAAGAACCGGGGGATTGTTAAGAAACTTGCAAATATGAAAAGCAATGTGTGGACCAACTATTCCTCTACATTGCTGTCACATGTGTCAATACACAAGTAAAGAGTTTACAATGTGACGTACCAGATTAAGGGGATTAACACAATGAAAACTTGAATTGAATTCCTAAAATCTTAATCCCCAACCCTATCTGCAGGTCAACCGGAGGAGAAGAGGAGTCCTAGGCCCACCGGAGGAGAAGAGTCCCAGGCCCACCGGAGGAGAGGAGGAGTCCTAGGACCACCGGAGGAGAGGAGGAGTCCCAGGCCCACCGGAGGAGAGGAGTCCAAGGCCCACCGGAGGAGAGGAGTCCCAGGCCCACCGGAGAAGAGGAGGAGTCGTAGGCCCACCGGAGGAGAGGAGTCCCAGGTCCATAGGAGGAGAAGAGGAGTCCTAGGAGGAGTCCTAGGCCCACCGGAGGAGAAGAGGAGTCCCAGGCCCACCGGAGGAGAAGAGGAGTCCCAGGTCCACCGGAGGAGAAGAGGAGTCCCAGGCCCACCGGAGGAGAGGAGTCTCAGGTCCACCAGAGGAGAAGAGGAGTCCCAGGTCCACTGGAGGAGAGGAGTCTCAGGTCCACCAGAGGAGACGAGGAGTACCAGGTCCACTGGAGGAGAGGAGTCTCAGGTCCACTGGAGGAGAGGAGTCTCAGGTCCACTGGGGCGGCTGTGGGTGAGACGTAGAGAGGGTCGTCTAACAATCTGAAGATCGAAAATTCGATCACGGGCTCCTCCTGTCCACATCATGGTAGCACCTGTCATCAGTGTATGAATGGGTGTGAATGGGTGAATGGTGACAGGTGTCATATGATGTACAGACTTTATTAAAACAATTATTATAATCATGCATTCAATAAAATATGATTTGTGATATTTGGCTAAAATTAAATTGAT
>NW_022290501.1:0-1066 GCF_004355925.1 Anarrhichthys ocellatus
AGCACAAACTCAAGGACCACTTACTAAGCTTCCACTGGAGATTTCTACCACGTCTCGTTAGAGAGGAGCGACAGAGAGAACGCAGTAAGTGACCCTTGAGTTAAGATTTCATCAAACCTCAACAATCAACCAGAGTTTTATAAAACAGAGAAACCCTTTAACCCCCCCCCCCCCCTCTGGATAATCAACCCTAAATCTAAATGCTGTAAAAAACAAAACAAAAAGCCGTCACATTGAAAAGAGGGAACAATTAAAATGTACATATAATATAATATAAATGTCAATACTCGCTCCTCAGAGCTCAGTCACACTATCATTGGCATAAGAAAGGGGGTGGGGGTGAGTGTGTGTCTGTGTGTGTGCGTGCGTGTGCATGCGTGTGTGCGCGTGCGGACACGCCGTCACTTCCTCCCTCGCCAAAATAAAATGCTGATAGAACGAAAGATGTCATCCCAGAAACCAACAGACTGTAAAGTGGGTTTGCAAGACAGAAACCAGACCAGACTGGCTCTGGACCAGACAGGTTTCATCCCGTTAAATCCTCAACTTTGATATTTAATAGATGAAATAAATTAAGCGCGGTGAGAGTCGCTCGGACCGAACGACCTCTTTTCCTGCTCTTAAAAAGGAGAGAAGAGGGCAAGGGAAGGAAGCAAGGAGAGGAGGGAGGAGAGGAGGCAGATAAGGGGGGGAGGGTTTAGGCCTGTGTGTTGGTGCCATTCTTGTCCGGCAGGTTGTTGGGGGAGGGGGGGGCCTCCTGCTTGCTGTCCCGGCGGGGGGGCATCCTCTCGTTGATCCGATCGAGCCCTCGAGCCTCCTCGAAGCTCTGGATCTTATGCTGAGGGTCGAAGCCTTGGACGGCTGAGAGGAGAGCAGAGCACACGTTAATATATATATATATATACACATACACACATACACATATACACACATACACATACACATATACATACACATACACATATACATACACATACATATACATACACATACATACACATACACATACATACACATACATACACATACACACATATACATATATATACACATACACACATATACA
>NW_022290502.1:0-341 GCF_004355925.1 Anarrhichthys ocellatus
ACACACACACACACACACAGAGTAACACACACACACACACACACACATTAGTTCTGCAGGTATCTTATCATAAACCAAAGTGTTGACACATTAAGAATTTTGCTAACGTGGCTAAAATCAGCCAATATTATAATGACCTCTGGTGCAACTGTTTGTCTGTGTGTGTGTGTGTGTGTGGGGTGTGTGTATGTATGTGGTTCTCACTGGTTTCCTGAACTTCAGCCAAGTGCAGTTGATGGGCGGAGCTCCAGAGAACCTACAGAGGATCTCCACCTTCTCTCCTGCCAGGATCTTCATGTCCTCGGGGAACTGAAGGATCTGAGGAGGCAGAGCTGCAGATA
>NW_022290502.1:441-1066 GCF_004355925.1 Anarrhichthys ocellatus
GGAGTGTCAGACAGCACGTTGTCTGTTACGTGGTTCAATACGAATATGTGTATTGTTACACCCCTAATATATACATACATATATATCTTAAGGTACATGAAGCAGAGCGGTATGAAGGAGAGACTTACCGACGATGGTGAGGTTGAGGGCGGCCTGTCGGAGGCCGACGGCATTCCTCAGCTCGATGGTGTAACATCCACAATGTTCCTGCTGACTGCTGCTGATGGTCAATCTGCTGCTGCTGTCACTGGAGTCTATGGAGATATCAGCTGAGGCCTGGATCTACACACACACACACACACAGAGTAACACACACACACACACACACACATTAGTTCTGCAGGTATCTTATCATAAACCAAAGTGTTGACACATTAAGAATTTTGCTAACGTGGCTAAAATCAGCCAATATTATAATGACCTCTGGTGCAACTGTTTGTCTGTGTGTGTGTGTGTGTGTGGGGTGTGTGTATGTATGTGGTTCTCACTGGTTTCCTGAACTTCAGCCAAGTGCAGTTGATGGGCGGAGCTCCAGAGAACCTACAGAGGATCTCCACCTTCTCTCCTGCCAGGATCTTCATGTCCTCGGGGAACTGAAGGATCTGAGGAGGCAGAGCTGCAGATA
>NW_022290503.1:0-1065 GCF_004355925.1 Anarrhichthys ocellatus
TGTGTGTGTGTGTGTGTGTCAGACAGTTTGTTTATCTGCTGAACATATGAAACATGAAAAGGTGTTCTCAGAGTCTCTGTAGGAATGAGCTCATCAATCCGACATCTTCCGTTTACGATCACATCAAAGCAGCAGAAGAAGAAAACCATCAACAGAGGAACTTAAGAAATGACTTCATTATGTTTTCTCTTTTCTAACACAAACAATAACCTCAAGTAGAACAACGTCAATATTTGTCTTATTGTCAAACAACATGATGGTCCGTCCCTCAATGCTGTCTCACTTCCTGTCCGTGTCTCACTGGTTCCTTCTTTAAAAACATGAATCTAACGTTTCACCAATGATTCTCTTAGTTTGGGACTATTTTCAGCGGCGGATGAATCCACATGAGGTGCTGCTGTGTTCTGAAGATCAATAATCTAATAGAAGAATAAATGTGAGTGTTGTGATAGACACCAGCTGGTTAACGAAGAGAGTTATTAGATGATATTCATCATAAGGCTTCACAGCACACTCATTTATTCTCCCACAGAGGCCTCATTGTTTTCAGAGGATCGATGTGATCCTCGGGGCCCCGGGGGGCCCGCCGCTCGCCATTCAGCGCCTCAGACCGTCTCAAAGGTCAAAGTCACTTAAAGCCCCCCCCACAGAGACCGAGTCCAGCACAACGTGGATCAGACAACACAGCAGGACTCGCTGAGACACGTTCAAGACCTGAAGAATGCTGCTCGTTAGCGAACAGTCCACCTGAATCCACAGAAACATCTGAAGCGACAACAGGAGAGGAGAGAGAGGAGAGGAGACAGGAGAGAGAAGACTGGAGAGAGGAGAGAGAGGAGAGAGAGGAGAGAGAGGAGACGGGAGAGAGAAGACTGGAGAGAGGAGAGAGAGGAGACGGGAGAGAGGAGAGAGAGGAGAGAGAGGAGACGGGAGAGAGAAGACTGGAGAGAGAGGAGACGGGAGAGAGGAGAGAGAGGAGAGAGAAGACTGGAGAGAGGAGAGAGAGGAGAGAGAGGAGACGGGAGAGAGAAGACTGGAGAGAGGAGAGAGAGGAGAGAGAGGAGA
>NW_022290504.1:0-1065 GCF_004355925.1 Anarrhichthys ocellatus
CCATTCGGGCAGCTTGGGTCCTGATATTGATGGCATTTGGAATTTGGGTCCTTTCAATTTTATATTGGGGCTTTCAACATCAAAGCCCGGCCCTTTAATGTCAACATCAGGTACTTTGACATCAATGTTACCTTTGGGAAGGTTTACATCAACATCTGGAACCTCCACTTTTGGACCTGTGAAGCCAAATGATGGCATTTTGATTTTAGGCATTTCAAATCCACCTGAGGGACCTTCGATATCAACTTTTGGACCTTTGATGTCAACGTCAGGTGATTTTATGCCTCCCTTTATCTTTGGCATTGACAGATCCACATCACCTTTCATTTTGGGACCCTTCAGGTTGAAATCCACATCTGGCATGGAAAGTTTTGGTCCTGACATGCTTGGCATGTGGAATTTTGGTCCTCTGATTTTACCACTTGGACTCTCAATGTCAAAATCTGGTCCTTTGATATCCAAGTCAGGTGTGTTTATGTCAATATCAGCTTCCGGGAGGCTTACATCAACTTCTGGCCCTTCAATGTTTGGACCTTTAAGTCCAAAGGATGGTATTTTAAATTTAGGCATTTTAAATCCTCCTTTGTGGCCATCAATGTCGATATCTGGTCCTTCAATGTCAAAGTCTGACCCTTTAATGTTAACATCAGGGACATCAATGTTACCTTTGGGAAGGTTTACATCAAGATCTGGAACCTCGACTTTTGGACCTGTGAAGCCAAATGATGGCATTTTGATTTTAGGCATTTCAAATCCACCTGAGGGACCTTCGATATCAACCTGTGGACCTTTGATGTCAACGTCAGGTGATTTTATGCCTCCCTTTATCTTTGGCATTGACATATCCACATCACCCTTCATTTTGGGACCTTTCAGGTTGAAATCCATATCTGGCATGGAAAGTTTTGGTCCTGAAATGCTTGGCATGTGGAATTTGGGTCCTCTGATTTTACCACTTGGACTCTCAATGTCGATATCTGGTCCTTCAATGTCAAGCTTGGGAGCTTTTACGTCACCCTCAATCTTTGGAACTGACACATCGAAATCTCCCTTCATTTTGGGTCC
>NW_022290505.1:0-1065 GCF_004355925.1 Anarrhichthys ocellatus
GTGCGTGCGTGCGTGCGTGCGTGCGTGCGTGCGTGCGTGCGTGCGTGTGTGTGTGTAGCCTCAAATCTCATGAGGCTTTGGACACACACACACATACACACACACGCTGACAGTGGACATGTCTGTTTGTCCTTCAATGTCACCAATATTCACACTATATATATATATATATATATATGTGTGTGTATATATATATATGTGTGTGTATATATATATATATATATGTGTGTGTGTGTGTGAATATACTGTATAAGTGTGGTTACAAGTTGTACTGTTGTTCCTCCACATAGGTTTATATTCTAGGGACTTAAATACTGTGATACACTGCGTTGTATAATTGTTGTGCAGTCTTTATATTTATGTATTTGATCAAATAAATATGAAATGAAAGAGTTTGTACCAGGAATCCGCTCAAAGACACAAAGACTATATTTGGTCGTTGGGCAGAAAATATGAAAAACCTTCTTCTGGAGGAAGCGGTCAAAGATAGGCTTAATGTCAGACGCTCCACCGGTTTGATGTTCTGAAACCAAAACAACCAATTGGCCTCAGGTGCCGCTCCGCTGACCGATCACCACTCTGGAAGCAACCACAGAGCAGTGAGACGTCACATGACTCCTCAGTGTGAAGAGCAAAGTAATAAACAACATGAAGATGGAACTATAAGAGAATAAAAACGGGTTATTTTACATGTTTTCTAACGAATGTCTTGGTGTCGTCACGTTGAACTGAACTGTATTCAGATATCTTCTATTCTATTCTACTCTACTCTATTCTAATCTAATCTATTCTAATCTACTCTATTCTACTCTATTCTAATCTAATCTATTCTACTCTATTCTATTCTATTCTACTCTATTCTATTGTAATCTATTGTGTTGTGTTGTCCTCAGACTGCCTGTTTAAGGTTTGTCCGATGAGTCGCTACTCGGCTCAGAAACAGTTCTGGAAAGCCAAACAAGCCAAACATGAGAAGGACAAGATCGCTGATGTGGTTCTGCTGCAGAAACTACAGGTAACACACACACACACACACACACACACACACACACACACACACACACA
>NW_022290507.1:0-1065 GCF_004355925.1 Anarrhichthys ocellatus
CCATTCGGGCAGCTTGGGTCCTGATATTGATGGCATTTGGAATTTGGGTCCTTTCAATTTTATATTGGGGCTTTCAACATCAAAGCCCGGCCCTTTAATGTCAACATCAGGTACTTTGACATCAATGTTACCTTTGGGAAGGTTTACATCAACATCTGGAACCTCCACTTTTGGACCTGTGAAGCCAAATGATGGCATTTTGATTTTAGGCATTTCAAATCCACCTGAGGGACCTTCGATATCAACTTTTGGACCTTTGATGTCAACGTCAGGTGATTTTATGCCTCCCTTTATCTTTGGCATTGACAGATCCACATCACCTTTCATTTTGGGACCCTTCAGGTTGAAATCCACATCTGGCATGGAAAGTTTTGGTCCTGACATGCTTGGCATGTGGAATTTTGGTCCTCTGATTTTACCACTTGGACTCTCAATGTCAAAATCTGGTCCTTTGATATCCAAGTCAGGTGTGTTTATGTCAATATCAGCTTCCGGGAGGCTTACATCAACTTCTGGCCCTTCAATGTTTGGACCTTTAAGTCCAAAGGATGGTATTTTAAATTTAGGCATTTTAAATCCTCCTTTGTGGCCATCAATGTCGATATCTGGTCCTTCAATGTCAAAGTCTGACCCTTTAATGTTAACATCAGGGACATCAATGTTACCTTTGGGAAGGTTTACATCAAGATCTGGAACCTCGACTTTTGGACCTGTGAAGCCAAATGATGGCATTTTGATTTTAGGCATTTCAAATCCACCTGAGGGACCTTCGATATCAACCTGTGGACCTTTGATGTCAACGTCAGGTGATTTTATGCCTCCCTTTATCTTTGGCATTGACATATCCACATCACCCTTCATTTTGGGACCTTTCAGGTTGAAATCCATATCTGGCATGGAAAGTTTTGGTCCTGAAATGCTTGGCATGTGGAATTTGGGTCCTCTGATTTTACCACTTGGACTCTCAATGTCGATATCTGGTCCTTCAATGTCAAGCTTGGGAGCTTTTACGTCACCCTCAATCTTTGGAACTGACACATCGAAATCTCCCTTCATTTTGGGTCC
>NW_022290510.1:0-1064 GCF_004355925.1 Anarrhichthys ocellatus
TGTGTGTGTGTGTGTGTCTGTGACACTTAAAAAGTTCAGTCTGAACTGAAGGTCATCATATTGAAATGAAGGCTGCAGCGTCACACTATTAAATACAGAGAGAAACAATACATGTACCTAATTATGATGTTTTATTCATGAAGCAAACTAAATCTGAATAAATTATTGTGAAGGAGCAACATTTTAGGTTGCTGAGAAGATACAATAGAAAACATTTTTTCCTCTCACAGCACTGTTCTTCACTGAAGCACCTTTCTACTGACAGACTGGAAGATCTGGTTCCTCTCTGTCAAGTTTAAATTCTTTGCTTGACGTTTTGAGTCATGCCTCTGCACCTCGCCCGCCATTTTTCTTTTTCTAAGGCAACATTTATACTTAACATCATGCTGTATTGAAGAAGACTTGAAACTAGAGATTGAGACCATAAACTCATGTTTACAATGTTTACTGAGGTAATAAATCAAGAGAGAAGTAGAGTCATTTTCTCATAGACTTCTATACAACCAGAGGAGTCTACTACAGTCTGCTCTCTGCCAGCCACTCAGATGAGAAGTCTGTTTGCAAACGTCTTTATTTTCTGAAATGAGATCTTTTAAAACAAAGATGAAATCCTGGTAAACTCGTGTACTATGCCTCTGGTACAGATCACCTCTCCTGTCAAGTCTCCTCCCATCAGCCATCTGGTCGTCTGCCATCACACGCACACACACGCACGCACACACACGCACGCACACACACACGCATGCACACACACGCACACACACGCACGCACACACACGCACGCACACACACGCACGCACACACGCACACATGCACACACACACACACACGCACGCACACACGCACGCGCACACACGCACGCGCACACACGCACGCACACGCACGCACACACACGCACGCACACACACGCACGCACACACACACGCATGCACACACACGCATGCACACACACGCATGCACACACACGCACACACGCACACACACGCACACACACGCACGCACGCGCACGCACACACGCACGCACGCACACACGCACGCGCACACGCGCGCACACACACGCACGC
>NW_022290511.1:0-1063 GCF_004355925.1 Anarrhichthys ocellatus
GGGGGGGGCTAGGTATTTATATGCTGGGGCTGTTGGGATTAGTTCTGGGTCACAGTGAGGTCTGAGGGGTGAAGCACTTCTGCAGCCCTCTACCAGTGTGGTCCTGGATGACCAGTAACGAGATTGCATTAACCTTAATAATGTGTAAGTCTAATAACAAAGCAGTGTGACAAGTGTTAACTTTATATTATAGCAGCATTACAGATCAGTTCAAATAAATACTGTGTTCTCTTTACAACCCACAGACTATAACTAACACAAAGAATGTTTATTTTTACACAATACACTTCACTGTTCATACCTTCTTTCTTTTTTTTGTTTTAACCGCTTCCTTTTCCTGTTCCACTTCCTGTCTTTGGCAGGAGCACTTGGGCGGCCTGGAGGCGGAGAAAGAGGAGGTGGGCCAGCACATCGATCATCTTCTTCTGGAGAACCGAGGCCTGCTGCAGCAGAAGATGTCCCTGGGCCTGGAGGTGGCTACGTACAGGTACGCTGCACTGCATCCCATGTCACAAAATCAGAAAAACAAGGACATATATAAAGACCATCACTAATAAATTGATTATTAGTCATTTTCTAAATGCTCTTTCCAGCTTCTTAAACTGAGGGATTTGCAGCTTTTCTTCAACTGACATAAGATAAGATAACATATACTTTATTGTCCCCCAGGAAAATTTGTCTTGGGCTCCAAGTGATAGTAAACTAAACTTATTTAGGGTTTGGACTGTTGGCTGAACAAAGCAATTTGAAAACAGGAAATTGCCATTTTCTGACATTTTGTAGATTGAACCATCAACCAGCTCAAGAAAATAATCATTTTTGGAGTTCCAGCTGAATTACCATCACAACTATTTAAACTCTGAATTAGACGATAGGTTTAACCCGTTCTAATGCAGCTGCTGAGTAACAGCGTAGACAAACTTCTCTTCCATCGGTGAAAGAGCCGTCCACATGCAGCCATCTGGACTAAAGGTCAACTCATTGGAACAGCAGCCTCTGATGTCTTGGAGAGACTATCGCATCCATTATGGAGGTCTATAGTGGCGTCTCTCCTTTCTCCGTC
>NW_022290512.1:0-1063 GCF_004355925.1 Anarrhichthys ocellatus
CTACATTAGCTAGCTGTCATGTAATGCTAATGCTACATTAGCTAACTCATGTAATGCTAATGCTACCTTCGCTACATTAGCTAGCTGTCATGCTAAGCTAAAGCTACATAACTAGCTCGTTTAGTACACATTAGTTTCATGTGGATATCTTTTAAACGTGTCGGTTTGGTAATATTAATAAATCACACAAATATTCACCAAACAAACACATTAACGAGAACCATCGACATGGAATCACAACAACAACAGTCTGAAGTAGGAAAACAATTAAAATCAAAATTATGATTCAGGATTTGGAGACTTTATGCTTGTAATTAAATCAGATATCAGAAATTAATGTAAATTAACTTAGCATAATTAGGTAGTTTTTATACGGTCCAAAACTAACTTATTTTCATAAT
Organism: Anarrhichthys ocellatus; assembly: GCF_004355925.1. Lineage (NCBI taxonomy): Eukaryota > Metazoa > Chordata > Actinopteri > Perciformes > Anarhichadidae > Anarrhichthys > Anarrhichthys ocellatus. The sequence continues at coordinate 402 of NW_022290512.1, forward strand.
ATTTGGACTAAATTATTATGGACTCATTTATTAATTTAGACTTTTATTATAATTTAGTAGTAGTATTATTATTAGTAGTAGTAGTTTAGTTTTATTATGCTTTATGTTCAAGTCTGTTTATGTTTCTTTTGACTTCAAAACTAATTTCCTCTCGTGGAAAATAAAGTTAAAGACTGAAAACGTCAAATAGTATTTTTGTGTAACAGTTAATTTATTAAGAGTTTAACACATTTAAATATTAATAAATCCAGACATCAACACAAATAATATATTTAATGTGGTTCGTAGTTCTACGCTGACGTCAGTCTATAATTAATACATGTTTTATTTAATGCTGTTTAATTTCTGTGTGAAACAGAGAGCAAAGTTCCCGTCCTCACGGCCTGTGGACCAGCTGATCGTGGACAGACAGAAGCAGAACGCCATCAGAGACCAGGTCCTGGACTTCACTAAGGACCAGCAGTCCTGTGACATCAAGACCTCATGGCTGAAGAGTTCAGACCATCGTGTCCTGAGAGGAACCGTCGACAGACGAGTCCACGCTGCTCTCAACCAGCAGGAAGTCCACGTTGAGGAGAGGAGGGACAGGTTGGTCTGTGGGGGGACACTTTTAACATTGAGGAGAGGAGAGACAGGTTGGTCTGTGGGGGGACACTTTTAAC
>NW_022290514.1:0-1063 GCF_004355925.1 Anarrhichthys ocellatus
TTGGACCCTGGACCTCTCACAACCTCAGCGAGAATCATACCCCTAGACCAACGAGCCATTAAAACATCTCATTATTTGATATCTGCCTGACGAAATTCTCCATTGTCAGACATATGAATGAAGTCGGCGTGTCTTGGCAATGAAAAAATGGTTGGTAATCTGCTAAAAAGCTACATTTTTGCCCAAACGCTACAACACTGGTACGGGCATGACATTGGCTAAATTGTGGAAGAAACATTGTTTTAAGGGACAAAGTTTTTGGCTCGCTTAATTAAACAGTCAACATTAGCTAAAGATAAATTCTGAGCTTGTCTGGGACTTGGACTCGTGACCTCTCATACCATAAGCAAGAATCACAACCCTAGACCAACGAGCCATTAAAACATCTCATTGTTTGATGTTTGGCTGACGAAATTCATAATTGTTGGGCATGTGAATTAAGTCGTTGTGTTTTGGCAATAAAAGAATGCTGGGTGTTGTGCAAAGATGAACCGGCTACATTTTTGTCAAAACGCAACAATTCTGGTATATGCACAACATTGGCTAAATTGTGGAAGAAACATTGTTTTAAGGGACAAAGTTTTTGGCTCGCTTAATTAAACAGTCAACATTAGCTAAAGATAAATTCTGAGCTTGTCTGGGACTTGGACTCGTGACCTCTCACACCCTAAGCAAGAATCATACCCCTAGATCAACGAGCCAATGAAATTACTCATTATTTGACATCTGCCTGACGAAATTCTCCATTGTCAGGCATGTGAATTAAGTCGGCGTGTCTTGGCACAGAAACAATGGTTGGTAATCTGCTAAGAAGCTACATTTTGACCAAACGCTACAACACTGGTACGGGCATGACATTGGCTAAATTGTGGAAGAAACATTGTTTTAAGGGACAAAGTTTTTGGCTCGCTTAATTAAACAGTCAATATTAGCAAAAGATAAATTCTGGGCTCGTCCGGGACCTCTCGCACCCGAAGCGAGAATCATACCCCTAGACCAACGAGCCATTAAAACAACTCATTGTTTGATATTTGGCTGACGAAATTCACAATTGTTGGGCATG
>NW_022290515.1:0-1063 GCF_004355925.1 Anarrhichthys ocellatus
CTACATTAGCTAGCTGTCATGTAATGCTAATGCTACATTAGCTAACTCATGTAATGCTAATGCTACCTTCGCTACATTAGCTAGCTGTCATGCTAAGCTAAAGCTACATAACTAGCTCGTTTAGTACACATTAGTTTCATGTGGATATCTTTTAAACGTGTCGGTTTGGTAATATTAATAAATCACACAAATATTCACCAAACAAACACATTAACGAGAACCATCGACATGGAATCACAACAACAACAGTCTGAAGTAGGAAAACAATTAAAATCAAAATTATGATTCAGGATTTGGAGACTTTATGCTTGTAATTAAATCAGATATCAGAAATTAATGTAAATTAACTTAGCTTAATTAGGTAGTTTTTATACGGTCCAAAACTAACTTATTTTCATAATATTTGGACTAAATTATTATGGACTCATTTATTAATTTAGACTTTTATTATAATTTAGTAGTAGTATTATTATTAGTAGTAGTAGTTTAGTTTTATTATGCTTTATGTTCAAGTCTGTTTATGTTTCTTTTGACTTCAAAACTAATTTCCTCTCGTGGAAAATAAAGTTAAAGACTGAAAACGTCAAATAGTATTTTTGTGTAACAGTTAATTTATTAAGAGTTTAACACATTTAAATATTAATAAATCCAGACATCAACACAAATAATATATTTAATGTGGTTCGTAGTTCTACGCTGACGTCAGTCTATAATTAATACATGTTTTATTTAATGCTGTTTAATTTCTGTGTGAAACAGAGAGCAAAGTTCCCGTCCTCACGGCCTGTGGACCAGCTGATCGTGGACAGACAGAAGCAGAACGCCATCAGAGACCAGGTCCTGGACTTCACTAAGGACCAGCAGTCCTGTGACATCAAGACCTCATGGCTGAAGAGTTCAGACCATCGTGTCCTGAGAGGAACCGTCGACAGACGAGTCCACGCTGCTCTCAACCAGCAGGAAGTCCACGTTGAGGAGAGGAGGGACAGGTTGGTCTGTGGGGGGACACTTTTAACATTGAGGAGAGGAGAGACAGGTTGGTCTGTGGGGGGACACTTTTAAC
>NW_022290516.1:0-1062 GCF_004355925.1 Anarrhichthys ocellatus
GTGTGTGTGTGTGTATGTGAGTGATTGTGTGAAGTGCGTTGGTCCTTTTTCAAGCTTACGTATGTGTGAGAATGTGTATTCCAGTCAGCCTGACTGCATCTTAGCATGTACGCGTTTCTGTCTCCTTCACTGTATGTGTGTGTGTGTGCGTGTGTATGTGTGTGTGTGTGTTAGTCTACAGTAGGAAATGACAGAGCTCCTGTGATGTGAAGTTCCATTGAAATGTTTACCGGCGCTCCAGCTCCTCTAGGCCGAGAATGGCAACAATAACAACCCCCTTGGCCCTGGAAGGAGTGATGTCAGCCTCTCCCCTCCTTCAGCACACACACACACACACAAACAACCAACACCCCCTTGATCGCACAAATCAGACACTGGCGCAGCGTATATACCAGCCTTCCTTAAGCCAGTTCTTACAAAACACACATGCAGCTTCCTTCGCTTTGCTCTCCAACCCTTCCTCGCGTCCTCCGCTGAATGGTCACATTCATAGCCGTCTGCAGCGAAACATAAAACACTATTAATAAAACAGCAATGGCCTGCTGAGTGACACCTGCACGGCCCTGCCAATATACACGTAAGCCCGCTTCAGCAACAAGTGTTATCATAGTCAGTCCAAAGGAAGGTGTCATAAAAATACTTTAAGAGTTAAAAAAAAAAAAAAAAAAAACATTGGAAAAATAAAGATCCTGAAGGGTAATTAGTGTGTGGCTTGGGGGGGGGGGATGATGGTTGCAGTGCTGCTTTGGGGCACGGTATGATGGCAGCGCAACAAGTACAACAGTATCTACAGCCAGGCGTGAGTGGCTGGTACTGCAGGTTGTAAACACCAAGTGTCGGAGGTGATAGCCAGCCCTAGGACAGGGGAAGAGGGGTGCAATATAGAGAGCCAATGGAACAAACCAGTGAGAGAGCATCGTGAGGGGTAGTGAGGAGCATGTGTCAGCATTATATAGCTCTATATAGCAGTTGTTCCCAAAGTCCCCCCCCCCCAAAAAAAAAAAAGAATACACATATACAGTTGTGTGAAAAAGTGTTTGCCCCCTTCCTGATTTCTTATTT
>NW_022290517.1:0-1062 GCF_004355925.1 Anarrhichthys ocellatus
CTACAGAAAGGATACAGAAGGATTTCTGTTCAAGTACATTTTATAAACAATTTTGAAAGCATCCTGTCTACCTGTGCGGTCTTTTCAACCACTATGAACGTGTAGCATATAGATAGATTTGTGGCTCATGATTATTTGCTTGGTTTGGCATTTAACTATTTTTTTCAGACGTTTTCTGACTTCATAGCACGTGAGGTTATCGTTAGTGTAGAGGAGCGCCAGAATCTTGTGAAAAACAAAACATTTTAAATTTACCACCAATCCCACAATTTTCACTTCATCCATCTTTTTTGGACAAATGTAGCTAATCTTGTCCTGGTCGCAGACACATTACTATGGAATCCAACAGACTTACACATTTGGCAACAGCAGCCTGAAAGTCCAACTATCCAACTACTGCTACTAGCACTACTACTACTACCTTTACTACTATTGCTTTGACAGTAAAATCGTTTCCAGAATTTCCTGCATTGTAATTCAGCTTTTAGCTCCTTTAGCTAATGCGGTTTAACTTCCAACTCTACCAGTTATGCATTTCTACTACAGAGTTTTTCAGCAGTGTAATGCAATGCTTTTGGCCTTCAACATTTTTAAGGCAGGTAGTTTCACATTTCTGTGTTTTCACCAGTGCTTTGCAAATGATGATGCTTTTTCTAGTTGTTTTTTATTTGCTCACAATTGCTTTAAGAGTATTGAACACCAACTTTCTGATTGTCATATCCCCAACTCAACCAATAAAAGTATCAGGGTCAGTGAGGTTATGACAGTTAACTTGTAGATGTAATACTCAAAGTGGGCTGTTCGCGGTGCTCCACACCAGCAGCTTTCTTCCTTTGGGGGCAGCAAACACTTTCCACTGCTAACATTATGAACCAGGGAGATGAAATTTACTACAGATAACTACATCTCAGAGGGATTCACTCATCACATGGGCCAGATATGGAAAAAAGGAAATTATGGAAAGTAGATTCAATAGAATTACATGGTACTCTAAATAGGCTTCAATCTAAAAATTTTGTACAACTTTGACTTTAGGCCTTTTAGTACTCGTGTTCGTCTCAG
>NW_022290518.1:0-1062 GCF_004355925.1 Anarrhichthys ocellatus
CAGCAGTTATTAACGCCCTATATATGAGGACAATTTCATTTGCACTCTTCCAACAAATCAAATTTCACCCGTCTTTGTTTACCCAAGCCACATGCAAATCAGGGTCTACCCGTCCATGTCCACAAATGGAAGTCTGCCTGTGGCAATGAGTGAGTTGTGAATTTGGTTAGTCCTCAGCACTTTCAGATTCCCCTTTAACATCTGCGTTTTTCCAAGGCTACATGCCACTTTTGGCCAACCCTCCTCTAATCCAGAATGTGATGGTAATGGACAAAGTTGTTGTGGTTTTCTCTCGAACACACTTTCGTAAGAAAAAATACTGGTTTTGAAGCCTGGATGGCTCAGTCGGCAGAGCATCAGACTCTTAATCTGAGGGTCCAGGGTTCAAGTCCCTGTTCAGGCGTCAAGTTTAATGTTGGTGTGACTGTTCAGTTCACTGTTGTTGTCGGAGGTCCACAGTGTGCTTGTTTCCATGGGTGATTGGTGCATTTGGCGACCGCATGTACTGGAAACATGTATGTTACTGCCAGCAGTTATAAATCGAATTCTCCCTGTGGCCATTAGTGAGTTATGAATTTGGTTAGTCCTCAGCATCTTCAGATTTCCCTTTAACCTGTGGTTTTCTACGGCTACATGCAACTTTGCGTCAACCCTCCCCCAGTCCAGAATCTGAGGATATGGACAAAGTTCTTTTGGTTTTCTCCCGAACACACTTTCGCGAGAAAACATACCTTTTTCGAAGCCCGGATGGCTCATTCGGTCGACCATCAGACTTTTAATCTGAGGGTCCAGGGTTCAAGTCACTTTTCAGGCGTCAAGTTTAATGTTGGTGTGACTGTTCAGTTCACTATCGTTGTCGGAGGTCCACAGTGTGCTTGTTGCCATGGATGATTGGTGCATTTGGCTGACCGCATGTACTGGAAGCACATTTGTTACTGCCAGCAGTTATTAACGCCCTATATATGAGGACAATTTCATTTGCACTCTTCCAACAAATCAAATTTCACCCGTCTTTGTTTACCCAAGCCACATGCAAATCAGGGTCTACCCGTCCATGTCCAC
>NW_022290519.1:0-1062 GCF_004355925.1 Anarrhichthys ocellatus
ATATCTAAGACATGACCAGTGCATTTTTAATGGGGCTTTTGCAGTTGATGAAATTTGTTGCCATAACATTTGTTTTACGTTTCCAGCTAGCGTCACAATAGGCCATATCTCCCACAAATTGACTGACATCCGACTTACGAATGTACCTCTTGCACTTCCAGTGATTGCAGCTTTTCCTGTCAGGATAGTTTGCAGTTACATTTAGTTTCAGTTCAACATTTTTACAAATTTTCACTGCTGAAGGAGGAGAAGCATAAGAAGATTAGTGACAATTTTATCGCCAAATGATGAACGAGGAAAATATTACCATTGTGAGTTTGAAGAGAACACCAGGGTAAAGTGAAAATCAATTTCTAGTACAGAATACAGATGTATTTTAACAACTCCAAGACTGTGGCCATTTATTCCAATGAAAGTTGCTCACAGAGTACATATGCCAAAGAAGTTTTTCTGCTTCCATGTTTAGCATCCCACTGCATACGTTTTCTAGGTTCTGGGAAAGATTTATAAATAGTAAAAAGGTTCATAATACTACACTCTAAACAATTTCACTGTAAAACAACGGTAACTTACTGGCAGCAGGGATTCTGAATTTACTGGGTTTCTTTACGGTGAAGCTACTGTAATTTTGGATTACGTTATGTGATCGTAGGATAACTAGGTTTTACAGTGATTTTACGGTATATGCCAGAATGTTACCGTTTATTTACAAAGGGTAATAAAAGCCAATAGTTTTGCATTTAATTCCCAACAAATAAAAGAATCACAATAGACATTCAATACATAATTGTTGCAGTTTAATACATGTTCTTAAGACAAATAATAAAGGGACATTTGTATTACATCACAAAACTCACAATGTACTTCATGTATAGAAGAAAACCTTTAATGACCGGCGTAACTGAACTCATGAGGATAAATTCAGACCAGTAGTGCTGAGATCAAAAAGTGGCCGATCGTATGCTACTGTTGTTCAGCAGTAGGTACCTGTCCCTGGAGTGGTATGCTACTTGTTCAGTTGTAGGTACCTATCCCTCGAGTGGTATGCTGCTGTTGTTCAGT
>NW_022290520.1:0-1062 GCF_004355925.1 Anarrhichthys ocellatus
ATATCTAAGACATGACCAGTGCATTTTTAATGGGGCTTTTGCAGTTGATGAAATTTGTTGCCATAACATTTGTTTTACGTTTCCAGCTAGCGTCACAATAGGCCATATCTCCCACAAATTGACTGACATCCGACTTACGAATGTACCTCTTGCACTTCCAGTGATTGCAGCTTTTCCTGTCAGGATAGTTTGCAGTTACATTTAGTTTCAGTTCAACATTTTTACAAATTTTCACTGCTGAAGGAGGAGAAGCATAAGAAGATTAGTGACAATTTTATCGCCAAATGATGAACGAGGAAAATATTACCATTGTGAGTTTGAAGAGAACACCAGGGTAAAGTGAAAATCAATTTCTAGTACAGAATACAGATGTATTTTAACAACTCCAAGACTGTGGCCATTTATTCCAATGAAAGTTGCTCACAGAGTACATATGCCAAAGAAGTTTTTCTGCTTCCATGTTTAGCATCCCACTGCATACGTTTTCTAGGTTCTGGGAAAGATTTATAAATAGTAAAAAGGTTCATAATACTACACTCTAAACAATTTCACTGTAAAACAACGGTAACTTACTGGCAGCAGGGATTCTGAATTTACTGGGTTTCTTTACGGTGAAGCTACTGTAATTTTGGATTACGTTATGTGATCGTAGGATAACTAGGTTTTACAGTGATTTTACGGTATATGCCAGAATGTTACCGTTTATTTACAAAGGGTAATAAAAGCCAATAGTTTTGCATTTAATTCCCAACAAATAAAAGAATCACAATAGACATTCAATACATAATTGTTGCAGTTTAATACATGTTCTTAAGACAAATAATAAAGGGACATTTGTATTACATCACAAAACTCACAATGTACTTCATGTATAGAAGAAAACCTTTAATGACCGGCGTAACTGAACTCATGAGGATAAATTCAGACCAGTAGTGCTGAGATCAAAAAGTGGCCGATCGTATGCTACTGTTGTTCAGCAGTAGGTACCTGTCCCTGGAGTGGTATGCTACTTGTTCAGTTGTAGGTACCTATCCCTCGAGTGGTATGCTGCTGTTGTTCAGT
>NW_022290521.1:0-1062 GCF_004355925.1 Anarrhichthys ocellatus
CCTCCTAGCACAAAGCAATTGGAGATATTGTTTGGGAGAGATGGGTATCTTTTATGTCATATTGGTTGGGATTATTGGCCTACATGGTCAGCCCATCACCTGTAGTTGAAATGGCCCTTTTTCAGTTAGAAGGGCTATAAGTTCCCTTATAATTGAAAAAGGGCCATTTCGAGGCACTTTTTGTCTTGGAAATGGCAGTTCCCTTATAACTAAAAGGGCGATTGGGATTTCATTTTGTCGAAAAATCCAGACCCGAATGGCAGTAATTGTCCGGGTTTCCCCAATGCCTTTCGGGTTACTATGTGCCGTTTCGGTTGGGATTTTTGGACAAAATGAGATCCCAATCAAATGTAGTGGAAATGGCCCTTTTTCAGTTAGAAGGGCTATAAGTTCCCTCATAATTGAAAAAGGGCCATTTCGAGGCGCTTTTTGTCTTGGAAATGGCAGTTCCCTTATAACTAAAAGGGCCATTACCACTACATTTGATTGGCATTTCATTTTGTCGAAAAATCCCGACCCAAATGGCAGTAATTGTCCGGGTTTCCCCAATGCCTTTCGGGTTACTATATGCCATTTCGGTTGGGATTTTTGGACAAAACGAGATCCCAATCAAATGTAGACAAAATGGCCCTTTTTGAGTCATAAGGATAAGTTCCCTTCTAACCCAAAAAGTGTCATGTTGACTACATTTGATGGGGCTGTCGTGTCAGCCAAACATCCCAACCTAATTGGCACTAATTGTCCGGGGTTTGCCATTTTAGCATCTTCACCACATATGATGCAATTTGATCTAAGTGAGCTACAGCCACCAAACTTGATACACAGGGTCTGTGGCTTCATAGGAACACACACAGCAAGTTTTGTGGGGCTAGCACCTCAAATTGTGACGTTTTGGCATCTCAGGCAAAGTAAGGCAATGGCATGGATTTTGCCCAAAAGTCAAACTCGTCCAATTTGATTGAAACTTTGCACACTTGGTGGGCTGCTCCCAGGTATGCCCCCTCATAAGTTTCAGCCTCCTAGCACAAAGCAATTGGAGATATTGTTTGGGAGAGATGGGTA
>NW_022290522.1:0-1061 GCF_004355925.1 Anarrhichthys ocellatus
CAACAAGTTCACCCACTGCCAGGCTGATTCCTCCACTGAACACCCGAACAGCGGCGGGATCTTCACGCCGTGCTTCCTGGTTAGTTCGAGCAGGCCCATGGTGGCGTTTAGCAGCCGACAGCGCGCACTGATCGACTGCAAACACCCACAAACAAAGACCCTAAAACCCCCTAAATGTGCACACAAACCCCGTGAACACTACACACTACACTAAACTATCATACCCAACATTACCCTGTGAAGAAAAAGATAGAAAAATCACTATTAATCGTTCTCAAACACGCTCCACCAACTCCGTGCTCCTTCAGAGAGAGAGAGAGAGATGACTATTACGACTACTACTACTACTACTACTAATGATAATCAAAATAAAAGGACCACTTCCTGTTTGTGTTCTTTTCATGTTTCACTTTACACTGCGTCTCTTTCTAAAAGACCACATGTGTCCCTTACAGGCCACCGTCCTTCTCTAGCACGTCATGTGATGTTTGGTTGTTGTGTCACGTGACCTAAGGCCCCGTTCACAGCTGGTGAACATGTGAGACACAACACTGGACTTCCTGTATCTCAGCTGTCCAAAGTAGAAGCAGAAATCAAAACAATAGAGGAGTAGGCGGTCCTTAATGAGGACACATAGACACGCTGACACGCAGACACATGCAGACACACGGACAACGGACACATGCAGACACACGGACAACGGACACATGCAGACACAAGGACACGTAGACACACGGACACGCAGACACGCGTACACACAGACACATAGACACACGGACACGCAGACACGGATACGCGGACACGCAGACACGCGGACACGCAGAGACACAGACACGTAGAGACACGGACACGCAGACACACAGACACACAGACACGTAGACACGTAGAGACACGGACACGCAGACATGCGGACATGCAGACACGCAGACATGTAGAGACACGGACACGTAGACACACGGACACGCAGACACGCGGACACAGACACGTGGACACGCGGACACGTAGTACACGCGTACATGTAGACACGCAGACACGTAGACACACGGACACGCGGACATGTA
>NW_022290523.1:0-1061 GCF_004355925.1 Anarrhichthys ocellatus
CATCATGGGACATTTTTTCGTGGTGACATAGCAGCTCCATGACACAGTGGCTCTCACAGCGAGTCTATTCATTGCCACGAGCCATCGGACATCTCTGATGCTCTCCGAGAGATTCTTATCCTTCAGAGTTTTTATTACTTCTTCACCCTCGCCGTTTGTCAGATTTTTATATTTAACGAGTCCACCATGTTTAAAATCGTTGATCTTTTTATAGATAGATTTGCTTGGTAGACTCTTCCAGTCGATACGCAGGTGTTGATAGTGGTTAGTAAAATCTCCGCATAATAACTTGTAGTCAGGGCCCTGTCTCCGTTTCCCCTTTCTCTTCCTCCACATGGAGCCGTCTCCTAACCAGAGAGCGTTTCTGGAGATAGCAGCAGAGACATTTTTAACAAATGCAATATGTAACCTGACACCGAGCTCTAGGGCCCCTAACCCACCGCACTCTTTACTTTTATACGGAAGTTCTGGTTTGGTCACTTCCCTGGTTGTGAACCAGATTAAGTTCACACACTGTTTATTTAACTGGATGATCATTTTGTTGGATGGAGGAAAAATATTGGATAAAAAAAGTAGTTTAGATAAGATGAAGGTCTTGACTATATTTACCCTGGATTTGTAATTAGTATTTTTGTTTCCCCATTTTTTCACCTCTTCTTTAATTTCACACAACTTGGTTTCCCAATTTCTTTCACTACTTTTACTGTCACAGAATGTTAAACCCAGTATTGTTATTTCTGGTTTGACGTTAACGATAATATTACATTGATGGTGTTCATCCCCGATCCAAACTCCCTCTGTTTTGTTGTGGTTTAGTTTAGCTCCAGATGCAAGTTCGTACAGAGATCGGTTGTTGGTTAAAGCATCCATCTCCAACTGTGTTTTTATGATGACAGTAATGTCATCAGCGTATGCGATGGCTGTAACTTTGGGCATATGACCTACACTTAAACCTGAGATTAGATGGTCCGAGTTAATTTTTTTAATTAGAGGATTTATGGCGAGGATGTATAACGCAGCACTTAGCGGACAGCCCTGCTTCACTCCTCTCTCTACTTGAA
>NW_022290524.1:0-1059 GCF_004355925.1 Anarrhichthys ocellatus
CGAATTTGCGATGGTGCGGCGTGTTTGGCGCGTTAGACGCAAATTTGTGGCGCGACTGACGCAAATTTGCGTCAAACGCATGTGTTTTTTCAACTTCGGCGAAAAAATGGCTGTAGCCGTCTGTGTTCACCCAGAGCTCTACGATACCTCATATCAATAGAGACCGGACCAAACTATGTGTATAAATGTGTGTGTGTAAACCATACGGTACAAACAATGAAAAGGACGCTGCCGTATTTACGTCTAGATGACATTATTGTGAGTGTTGATAGTTTTAGGTAAAGTTATTCAAAATTTTTCCTGGTGCTATCTGAACTGTATTCATTGTGTCCGTCTCCAACCTACCTGTTGTGCAGAAGAAACTGAATAGAATAAATCATCAAAACCGCACAATGTTTGATCTGCACACAGGCATGGTGGTTCTGTTGTTATTTTACAACAGTCTGCTGATTGCACAAAATGTAACCAGCGGATCTGCTGTGCTTAATTGTGGCTTTAGTGAAATCATCTCTCCAGTAAAAATGTTAGCATATATGCGTTTTATTTTTAAATGCAGGAAAACCTGCTGAATACAGGTGATAGATTGCCTTACCAGGCAACAGGTTTAATTAACAAACTACACTGAAAAGTTGGCAGACTTGTTGGCTAAAGCATGAGTAAAGATTAATAAAAAGTAACACGAAATTAAAGCTGCGAGCAGCGATGAACGGGCCCTCGCAATCTGCAGGGCATCGGGGGTGCCGGCGGGACTCCGGCCTGCGCAGCGAGAACGTCCACGACCGCCTGACAGCGCATCCGCGAGTGAGACGGATTTAATCCCGCATGGACCGCCTGATGCTGGAAATGATGCTTTGCAAATAGTCCGATGCTGCCTGTATCCTCTGCCTGTGGAATGTGTGCAAACATGCATCATGTGTCAAATGTAAACCACATTGTGTAAAAGTCATGTAAATCGGAGGTGTTTATCACAAAATCCAGATTTCCTTTGGCCAGCAGGTGGCGCTGTGAGTATTAGTGAAAATGAGCTCGTAGACATCCTCAGGCCATGAGTGTTATCAA
>NW_022290525.1:161-1059 GCF_004355925.1 Anarrhichthys ocellatus
ATTGTTGTAATTCAGCCACATTGGAGGGTTTTCGAGCATGAACCGCCTTTTTAAGGTCATGCCACAGCATCTCAATCGGATTCAGGTCGGGACTTTGACTAGGCCACTCCAAAGTCTTCATTTTGTTTTTCTTAAGCCATTCAGAGGTGGACTTGCTGGTGTGTTTTGGATCATTGTCTTGCTGCAGAACCCAAGTGCGCTTCAGCTTGAGGTCACGAACAGATGGCCGGACATTCTCCTTCAGGATTTTTTGGTAGACAGCAGAAATCATGGTTCCATTTACCACAGCAAGTCTTCCAGGTCCTGAAGCAGCAAAACAGCCCCAGACCATCACACTACCACCACCATATTTTACTGTTGGTATGATGTTCCTTTTCTGAAATGCCGTGTTAGTTTTATGCCAGATGTAATGGGACATACACTTCCAAAAAGTTCAACTTTTGTCTCGTCAGTCCACAGAGTATTTTCCCAAAAGTCTTGGGGATCATCAAGATGTTTTCTGGCAAAACTGAGATGAGCCTTTATGTTCTTTTTGCTCAGCAGTGGTTTTCGTCTTGGAACTCTGCCATGCAGGCCATTTTTGCCCAGTCTCTTTCTTATGGTGGAGTCATGAACACTGACCTTAATTGAGGTAAGTGAGGCCTGCAGTTCTTTGGATGTTGTTCTGGGGTCTTTTGTGACCTCTTGGATGAGTCGTCGCTGCGCTTTTGGGGTAATTTTGGTCGGCCGGCCACTCCTGGGAAGGTTCACCACTGTTCCATATTTTCGCCATTTGTGGATAATGGCTCTCACTGTGGTTCGCTGGAGTCCCAAAGCTTTAGAAATGGCTTTGTAACCTTTTCCAGACTGATAGATCTCAATTACTTTGTTTCTCATTTGTTCCTGAATTTCTTTGGAT
>NW_022290526.1:0-1059 GCF_004355925.1 Anarrhichthys ocellatus
AGCCCTGCACACACTCGTCCACATCTGACACACACACACCACACACAGCGTAACAATCTTTAATATAACAATCTTTAGCGTAACAATCTTGAGCGTAACAATCTTTAGAGTAACAATCTTTAGTATAACAATCTTTAATGTAACAATCTTTAATATAACAATATTTAGCGTAACAATCTTTAATATAACAATCTTTAGCGTAACAATCTTTAGCGTAACAATCTTTAATATAACAATCTTTAGCGTAACAATCTTTAGCGTAACAATCTTTAATGTAACAATCTTTAGCGAAACAATCTTTAATGTAACAATCTTTAGCGTAACAATCTTTAGTATAACAATCTTTAGCGTAACAATCTTTAATATAACAATCTTTAGTATAACAATCTTTAGCGTAACAATCTTTAGCATAACAATCTTTAGGGTAACAATCTTTAATGTAACAATCTTTAGCATAACAATCTTTAATATAACAATCTTTAGCGTAACAATCTTTAATATAACAATCTTTAGCGTAACAATCTTGAGCGTAACAATCTTTAGAGTAACAATCTTTAGTATAACAATCTTTAATGTAACAATCTTTAATATAACAATCTTTAGCGTAACAATCTTTAATATAACAATCTTTAGCGTAACAATCTTGAGCGTAACAATCTTTAGAGTAACAATCTTTAGTATAACAATCTTTAGCGTAACAATCTTTAGCGTAACAATCTTAAGCATAACAATCTTTAGCATAACAATCTTTAATATAACAATCTTTAGCGTAACAATCTTTAATATAACAATCTTTAGCGTAACAATCTTTAGCATAACAATCTTTAGCGTAACAATCTTTAGCGTAACAATCTTAAGCGTAACAATCTTAAGCGTAACAATCTTTAGCGTAACCATCTTTAGCATAACAATCTTTAGCGTAACCATCTTTAGCGTAACAATCTTAAGCATAACAATCTTAAGCATAACAATCTTTAGCGTAACCATCTTTAGCGTAATAATCTGCGTGTGTGTGTGTGCGTTACCTTGACAGGAGCCGTCCCTGCTGCCGTATCCAGG
>NW_022290527.1:0-1059 GCF_004355925.1 Anarrhichthys ocellatus
GGTAACAGGATAGAATTTCCAAGTATGTCGTTAACTGACAGGTTCCAAAAGAGAAGATACATGGGCTGGTGAAGGTTTTTGTCCATGAAAACCAGAACAGCAATGCTCACATTTGCAACAATTATAAACAAGTAGGAGAAAAACAGAAAAAGAAACACAGGGTATGTAGATTCCTTTGAGACATTTAACCTCTCTAGTTGTAATGTGAAGCTGTTGTAAGTGTAGTTTTCCATCAACCTGAAAAATACAAAACAATGCTGTAAATATACAAGTAATGTCCTGGGATGAGGGATTGTCACAGTATACAAGTAAACACAACAGAAACATGCAGGTTTTCCCAGATATTGGGAAATGTATATATCCCATCATGGATAATATTTAGTTTTTCATTTGTTTCATAGTTTGTTTTTATTTAAAATTCTTAATTGCATGTTCAAGTTTAAGAAATTCATGAAGAGAGAAGTATCAATGTAGAAATAACGTATGAAAATAGGGCAGCAAGTTGTAGATCGGGATTACCTGCTTTGAGTGTCTCTGGTTCTAATCTCTTGGTTTCTCTTTCTTCTGTCTCCTCGCTCATTGCTGGTGATATCAACCAGATAGCCGCTTTTGCAATGCTTTATACACATCAGTCTATCTGTAGGGGAATCAATTGTCATTATTTCCAATTAGGCGTTAATCATTGTGATGCAACAAGATTTTTTTTTTCTGCTGGTTTGTGGTAGACATTATTTTTAGATTAATGAGCTGAAACAGCAATTTATGCATAATGAGGATCTAGCAAGTCTTAAAGCACCCAAGCAGTATCTTTGAGATATTTTCCCCAAAATTGTTCTTGTATTCCAAGGACACTTTGTAACAGTACCTACGTGCCTCCATCTCAACAGCTGGCAATAAACTTGACAAAATACAAATACTGAGTAGGCAGAAGGATGTAAGCAGTCAGTGTTGGATAAAGAGTGAAAGGCTTGATATTTCCAGGAAGAAGTGCTTGCCAAACTCAAAAAGGATTAAATACAAAATATTTGTTAATTCATATTTTGTCATAATGTGGAAAAC
>NW_022290528.1:0-1059 GCF_004355925.1 Anarrhichthys ocellatus
ACATACACACACACACACACACACACACACCAAAAGCAGAGCAGCATTTACAAGCCAGGTGAACTTGCTTTCTCTTCAGTGCTCGGTCAAGGCGCCACTCAATTAGCTGCCACTTTGCCGCTCTCAGCCCACTCTGTTGACATGCGCCAACCACGGCCCGCTATTAAGTCGCTGGAACGAGGTGCCGAGGTGAGAGAGTCAGCAGGTGTGTCATCACAGAAGTGAAGAAATGGAATAAGGGAGCCACGACTAACTTGTCTTTTTCGCTTTTAATGTTGGGGGGGGTAGTAACGTGTAGATAAATGTGACTTGATCTCTCATGTGTGGAGGCAGAGAGACACGGCTGGAGGCTGACGTGGGTTTTAATGAGAGCAGCCCTCTCCGCTGTGTGTTGGAGAGCCTGGAGCCAGACAAAGGGAAACGGCACAAAGCTTGAACACTGGCTACCGTCAGCTCAAACCCAGACACACTTCCGCCCATGTCTGGTGTGTGTGTGTGTCTATGGACAGACCAGGCAGAAGAAGAGGAGTGTAGAGACTGAAATGGATCGCTCTGCGGTAAAGGTAACGCGCCGCTTCAAGAGGCTACGGCGACTCTTTGTGTTGCCAAGGCGACCACATCCTGATATCCGTTTTCCTACATCTGTCTTATTGGTGACTGAAGGGAGCTCGGTGGCCTTGCTTTGAAATGTAGAGAATGTTTCAAAAGAAAAAACAACAAGAGAGTCTGGTGCTTTTAGGAAAAGCAGGAAAAGCTGCTTCCTCTGATATGTAGAAAAACGTACAATGCTCAAGCTGAGTCATTAGTAAATGATTATAGTCTAATAACTAGTCTGTATGACAGACAGACAGACAGACAGACAGACAGACAGACAGACAGACAGACAGACAGACAGACAGACAGACAGACAGATCTATATAGATCTATATAGATCTATATCTATCTATATCTATCTATATCTATATCTATCTATATCTATATATATCTATATCTATATCTATCTATATATCTATATATCTATATATATATCTATATATATCTATATATATATATCTATAT
>NW_022290529.1:0-1058 GCF_004355925.1 Anarrhichthys ocellatus
TGTGTGTGTGTGTGTGTGTGTGTCTGTCTGTGTGTGTTTCTGCAGCTTTCCGATGCACCTCTCCACCCCGATAATTGGCCGACTCTAAGGGTGCCGCGGCTCGCTGGCCGCTCGGAGACCCTCACGTCTCGCGTCACCGCCCACCGCCGCCTGTCGCCATGACAGCTAACGCAGAACCAATATGTTGTGAGCGAGTGTGCATGTGTGTGTGTGTGTGTGTGTGTGTATATTCACACTTGAACTTGATGAATGTTTTAGCAACGAGAATCTCCTTCACACCTCTTCACCGCTGCGTTCTCTTCTGGAGAATCTAAGATAATTAGAGATAAATATGAACTGCAGAGACGAACATTAATGTTTCAGAAACCGTGAGATCATTAAGTTTACTCAATGCTTAATAATACTTGGTCTGATGGTGCCTTTGGGGCGGTGGTTTTTAATGTGTTTGTATAAAGGCTCCACTTAAACTCAAGAAGTTATGAATTCATTCTGATGTCAAGACATTTGTTATTATGAGACGTTTTGGGTTTTTATTGTTAGTCAGCTAGCAAACTGTGTTTCCTCAATTAGAACCAAGCATATTGTGCACTTCACCTTCCATTCAACAGTCAGGATATACATATATATATATATATATAGTTTTTAGGCATTTATACCTCACAAGTATAGCAGCACAAACACCTGTGTAGTGTGTAAAAGTGTTTCACAGTAATGGAAAACAACTACACTGCTGTTTGTCACGTTGGAGGATCCTGTCTATTACTGCTAATAACACACACACACACACACACACATTATGTGTCAGCTACATGTAATGGGGATGATAATGGTGATGGTGGCTGATGATTGTGTGTGTGTGTGTGTGTGTGTGTGTGTGTTCGCATGCGTGTGTGTGTGTGTGTGTGTGTGTGTCAGAAAGAGGAACTTGGGAACACAAGCAGGCCATTAAGAGCCTAATCAACTGTCTTTTGTCCTACTGATTATACAGAGTTGTTTCAATTACACTGCGGGATCCCTCAGCATGAACACACACACACACACACACACACACACACACA
>NW_022290530.1:0-1058 GCF_004355925.1 Anarrhichthys ocellatus
ATGCTCAATTGGGTTTAGGTCAGGGCTCTGGCTGGGCCAGTCAAGAATGGTCAGAGTTGTTCCGAAGCCACTCCTTTGTTATTTTAGCTGTGTGCTTAGGGTCATTGTCTTGTTGGAAGGTGAACCTTCGGCCCAGTCTGAGGTCCAGAGCACTCTGGAAGAGGTTTTCTTCCAGGATATCTCTGTACTTGGCCGCATTCATCTTTCCTTCAATTGCAACCAGTCGTCCTGTCCCTGCAGCTGAAAAACACCCCCATAGCATGATGCTGCCACCACCATGTTTCACTGTTGGGATTGTATTGGGCAGGTGATGAGCAGTGCCTGGTTTTCTCCACACATACCGCTTAGAATTAACGCCAAAAAGTTCAATCTTGGTCTCATCAGACCAGAGAATCTTATTTCTCATAGTCTGGGAGTCCTTCATGTGTTTTTTGGCAAACTCTATGCGGGCTTTCATATGTCTTGCACTGAGGAGAGGCTTCCGTCGGGCCACTCTGCCATAAAGCCCCGACTGGTGGAGGGCTGCAGTGATAGTTGACTTTGTGGAACTTTCTCCCATCTCCCTACTGCATCTCTGGAGCTCAGCCACAGTGATCTTTGGGTTCTTCTTTACCTCTCTCACCAAGGCTCTTCTTCCACGATTGCTCAGTTTGGCTGGACGGCCAGGTCTAGGAAGAGTTCTGGTCGTCCCAAACTTCTTCCATTTAAGGATTATGGAGGCCACTGTGCTCTTAGGAACCTTGAGTGCTGCAGAAATTCTTTTGTAACCTTGGCCAGATCTGTGCCTTGCCACAATTCTGTCTCTGAGCTCCTTGGGCAGTTCCTTCGACCTCATGATTCTCATTTGCTCTGACATGCACTGTGAGCTGTAAGGTCTTATATAGACAGGTGTGTGCCTTTCCTAATCAAGTCCCATCAGTTTAATTAAACACAGCCGGACTCCAATGAAGGAGTAGAACCATCTCAAGGAGGATCAGAAGAAATGGACAGCATGTGAGTTAAATATGAGTGTCACAGCAAAGGGTCTGAATACTTATGACCATGTGATATTTCAGTTT
>NW_022290531.1:0-1058 GCF_004355925.1 Anarrhichthys ocellatus
GGTTTTTATTATTAAGGGGGAAAAAAAATCCAAACCTACATGGCCCTGTGTGAAAAAGTGAGGTAGACCAAAAGATCCTCAGAAGCTAGACATCATGCTGCGATCCAAAGAAATTCAGAAACAAAGTAATTGAGATCTATCAGTCTGGAAAAGGTTACAAAGCCATTTCTAAAGCTTTGGGACTCCAGTGAACCACAGTGAGAGCCATTATCCACAAATGGCGAAAACATGGAACAGTGGTGAACCTTCCCAGGAGTGGCCGGCCGACCAAAATTACCCCAAGAGCGCAGCGACGACTCATCCAAGAGGTCACAAAAGACCCCAGAACAACATCCAAAGAACTGCAGGCCTCACTTGCCTCAATTAAGGTCAGTGTTCATGACTCCACCATAAGAAAGAGACTGGGCAAAAATGGCCTGCATGGCAGAGTTCCAAGACGAAAACCACTGCTGAGCAAAAAGAACATAAAGGCTCGTCTCAGTTTTGCCAGAAAACATCTTGATGATCCCCAAGACTTTTGGGAAAATACTCTGTGGACTGACGAGACAAAAGTTGAACTTTTTGGAAGGTGCATGTCCCATTACATCTGGCGTAAAAGTAACACGGCATTTCAGAAAAGGAACATCATACCAACAGTAAAATATGGTGGTGGTAGTGTGATGGTCTGTGGCTGTTTTGCTGCTTCAGGACCTGGAAGACTTGCTGTGGTAAATGGAACCATGAATTCTGCTGTCTACCAACAAATCCTGAAGGAGAATGTCCGGCCATCTGTTCGTGACCTCAAGCTGAAGCGCACTTAGGTTCTGCAGCAGGACAATGATCCAAAACACACCAGCAAGTCCACCTCTGAATGGCTTAAGAAAAACAAAATGAAGACTTTGGAGTGGCCTAGTCAAAGTCCCGACCTGAATCCGATTGAGATGCTGTGGCATGACCTTAAAAAGGCGGTTCATGCTCGAAAACCCTCCAATGTGGCTGAATTACAACAATTCTGCAAAGATGAGTGGGCCAAAATTCCTCTACAGCGCTGTAAAAGACTCATTGCCAGTTATCGCAAA
>NW_022290532.1:0-235 GCF_004355925.1 Anarrhichthys ocellatus
TGTATACATATGTGTATATGTATACATATGTGTATATGTATACATATATGTGTATATGTATACATATGTGTATATGTATACATATGTGTATGTGTATACATATATGTGTATACATATATGTGTATACATATATGTGTATACATATGTGTATACATATGTGTATACGTATGTGTATACATATGTGTATGTGTATACATATGTGTATATGTATACATATGTGTATATGTATACATAT
>NW_022290532.1:245-957 GCF_004355925.1 Anarrhichthys ocellatus
GTATATGTATACATATGTGTATATGTATACATATGTGTATATGTATATATATATGTGTATATGTATACATATGTATACATATGTATATATATATGTGTATATGTATACATATGTATACATATGTATATATATATGTGTATATGTATACATATGTATATATATATGTGTATATGTATACATATGTATATATATATGTGTATATGTATACATATGTATATATATATATGTGTATATGTATACATATGTATATATATATGTGTATATGTATACATATGTATATATATATGTGTATATGTATACATATGTATATATATATGTGTATATGTATATATATGTATATATATATGTGTATATGTATATATATGTATATATATATGTGTATATGTATACATATGTATATATATATGTGTATATGTATACATATGTATATATATATGTGTATATGTATACATATGTATATATATATGTGTATATGTATACGTGTATATATATATGTGTATATGTATATATATATGTGTATATGTATACGTGTATATATATATGTGTATATGTATACGTGTATATATATATGTGTATATGTATACGTGTATATATATACGTGTATATATATATATATACGTGTATATGTATACGTGTATATGTATATATATACGTGTATATGTATATGTATACGTGTATATGTATATGTGTATATGTATACGTGTATATGTAT
>NW_022290533.1:0-1058 GCF_004355925.1 Anarrhichthys ocellatus
GGAAGAGGAGATCCAGTGTTTTACACTGATGATAGTGAACCTAAGTTCGTCTGGTCTGGAGGTAGGTTTGTTCAGACTTTTCTATTCTTGAACAGTGAAAGAAATGAACTTATTGTGGTGACATTTTCCCTCAAACAGCATCAGATGAGTTTTCCAAACTCCTCTCTAGATCAGAATAGTGTTGTTGGATGTTGGACTGAATTTCAACATGAGTGAATCTCTTGACCATCCTTTTCATCTTCAACACACAATTTGCTGTTCGCATTTATTCAAAACTTTTGACTTTGGAAATCTATAATCCAATTTTGTCCGGCTCTTACATTACATTTTTAACTAATTACTTTGAATGTTTTCAAAGGGTTAAAAATACATTTTATTTCAGTTGGTATGTTTTACAGTTGTATTTCATCTCATGATTCATTTTTCTTCTTAATCCTTTGTTTCTATTCACCAACAATTCAAAAGATTAAAAACATAATAAACCTACAGCATTATTTTCATTGTGTGTTTTTCAGATGTTCATCCAGCAGCGTCTCTCTCAGTGAGTCCTGACAGCGTTCAGCACTTCAGCAAAGACTCACTGTCACTGAGCTGTGAGGGAAACTCTACTGAGTGGAGAGTGAGCAGGTTTATTAAATCTGGCTCCCTGTCACACTGTTCTGTCTGGGGAACAATGACTGGATCTACATGCAACATGGACCGTCACTGGAATAGTGGAGTGTTCTGGTGTGAGTCTGAAACACAGTTCAGCAACGCAGCCAACATCACTAAACAGTGTGAGTTTTAATTTATTTAAAAGATTTTTGTTTCTGAAGTATTTCAACATTCTATTATAAAGTGTTTATTGTGAAGGTGACTGGTATTAACCAAACTTCTTGTCATCATGAGTTTAACTCAATATTTAACAAACGATTCAACAAGCTTAGTTTGTTCCAGTGTCATTTCTCAGTATTATCCAATAAAATGTCTTTGGGATTCACTCTCATCTTCATGACAACAGACATCCTCCATTTATATTAAACCAGGAGTAGCTGGAGAGGTATCTGGCTCCAGCTTGG
>NW_022290534.1:0-1057 GCF_004355925.1 Anarrhichthys ocellatus
TATAGGGTGGCACGGACCACAACCATCAACACTGTGGATGTGCCCGATTACAAATGTCTGTGTGGAAGCAACAGCCTGGAGGGATTCCATAAATCTCTGCCACACATGATTCCAGGTGATTCCAAGTGCTGCCTGTATACTTGTAAAAATAATAATAAAATAATATGTGCAGTACTCAATCAAATGTACTTCGTTACATTCCACCACAGCCAGTACCCTAAACACAGTTTAATTTGCTCACCTCAAGATGAAGGTTTTACTGCCTTAGAGGTGATGTGTACTACTTGTGTACTTATGTTCATGTGTAGTCTGTAAGACAAATTGCCCCTCGGGGACATTAAAGCTTAACTTTGCTCTGTTCTACTCGACTCAGGTCCCCATTGTGGAGCACGACCCTATCAGGTTTACCTGATCAGTGGCATTGCTCGGTGGAATTCCGACAGGAGCTCAGATGCCGTGTTTGGTAGCAAAGTATGACAGAGGACAAGCTGACTCTCACCACTGAGCAAAGGAACAAGGTCCTTGAAGCCTGGAATGCAGTGGAGGAGCACAACAAGCAGCCGCAGCAGTTCAACCAGCACCAGTACACACTGGGGCAACACCCTCTACTGCCACACACAGAGGGACCATATTGTTGATGCTGTTGTGATCCAGAGGCTAAAGATGGCTAAGCGCTACGCACCAGCTCAACAAGACATCAGTGCTCAACTGGCTCATGTACACGCTGGTGAAACTGCTGTGGTTGCGCTCACATCAAGGGTCTCGCAGCATTCCTGAGAAGAGCACCATCTAGAAGGCCTACGAGATAATCCAGCACCGGATTCTGGTCGAGGATCCAATCCTGTGCAAATCAGGCATTCCTCTCCCAAAAATCGACATCAAGACTGCACGGGACTTCATCCGTCGTCAAGAGCGTCTTCTTAACCTGCATGTCACTAAACAGTCCTTCACTGTCACAAAAACCACCTCCATCTCATCTGCTGACCTCCCTCCAGCACCACACCAGCCGGCAGTCCTCCCTCCACCACTCTACTCTCTGATGGAGTATGTGCCCACA